>NW_023502118.1:0-281072 GCF_013396075.1 Fusarium subglutinans | reverse complement strand
GCTATTATTGCCTTATTTTAGTCTAACAGATTAGAATGCTGTCCAATGTCATAATACTAATATATAAGGTATAGTTAATAAAAATAATTAACTTTTTAATAAATTATTAATAAAACTATTATTAAATAATTTAAATTAAATAAAAAAATATTTTTTAAGAAAAGCATTATAGTAACTAGTATAACTTTATATTATAATATAACTATTGTCCTTTTAGTACTTAAGATTGTGTATACTGTACATGTTGCCTTGTCTAACTATTGCCCGTCGGAACTTGACCAGGATCGGACATTACCTGACTTCTTTCGTCACAAGGGTCCCTTGTCGTTCTCCCTGTCTATTGAAATGACACGATCCCTGTTCGCTGATGATCGTCCTCACTACCGATCGGTTAGGCGAGTTGACCCATGCTCAGCGTAAACATGCACTTCCATTCACATCACTGTTTCAACGACATCACGTGACACGATCAACCTCAACTGTGGACGACGAGATGGTGGAAATGATGCAGTGCTCTGCCATTTCCTGTTCCAGCATTGACGGAAATCCCCATGAGTCTCGTTGAGCGTCTTGACCTTGACAGCTGGCCTCGGAATCTTCCAGGCTGGCCAGGGTTAATGCTGAATGATTCTTTTCTCCATCCAGCCACCACAAGAGGTGGCCTCGTGCCCCCTTGCATATCACTGTAGGCAGCCCGCGCATGTATGATGCATGCCAGCCCACTGTATTATCTGACTGAAGCCAGGAGTGACGTATGTTTAGCAATGCCTAACCCTCCGGAGAAAACTTTCGCAGCCCTTTATGCCCTATTCGTGGATGCCATGTACAAATGAAACAATGCACGACCTCAAACGCCCAGAAATGCTATCTACTATGTATCTTCCTCTATGATTGCTAAAACAGAGTATCGTTTTGTCATGAGATTCACCGTTTCTTTGGGACAAAGAGATTTGGCTTCCCTTTCTTGCGAGAGGAAGGCGGGTAAGGTGGGCGTCGTTGCTGGGGACAGTATAAGTAAAGCGTCTCATCGAACTCATAGTTTTAGACATACCTGGTTGTTGCTATATTGCGGTCCCGGATTTGAAGGTCCCGTCGGAATTCTGGGTCCTGTTGGGGCTTGGGGTCCGCTTGATAATGAGGGACCAGTTGGTGTTGCTGCAGGCGGTCTCTCAGGTGGCACCAGACCCATTACTGACATTGCCGAAGGGTCGGTGGGAGCCTTGGGCGGCCGGTGCGACTTATTCCCAAACTTGCCCATGAGTCCACCGCCCCGAGCCTTGTCACTTGCTATCTGTTTGATTATTAGCTTACAAAACCTTGTTCTAGGTATTTGTTGTGTTTGTGGGCATACCCTTTTAGGAACTGGCTGGTTTGAATCTGGTCCGTCATGAGGTCGCTTTCGTGCTTCTCCTGGAGGCTTGCTTGACGAAGTATGAATGACAGGAGGCCCAGCAAAGCGTGGCAGAACCCCAGTCGGTTCACCTCCTGCAATGCCAGGTATGTGAGTTGCGGGAGCCGTCGGCTGCTGAGCTCCCTCGACCCTTGGTGAGTTTGGACGAGATGAGGGCAGTGACGACGTTCCCAAAGATGCATCTCGCATTGGAACATCACGGTCCGGAGCTTGGGGTGGTGGGGGAAGGTAAGCGCCCGGCTTTGCCTTTTCGAGGGGCTTCCTAAACATAGATAAGACGTCGCCATTGGTGTAGCGATCTCTGGCCTGGGCATCCTCAATAAGTTTTCGCCAGAATTCGCCCTGAATAAGCGCTCTCGAGTCACCAAGAATCCACAGCGATGATTTGGCACGAGTCAGACCGACGTTCATACGTCGAATATCAGTCATGAAACCGATACCGCCAGTAGAACTGGCACGAACACAAGAGAAGATGATGATCTCACATTCACGACCCTGGAAAGCATCGGTGGTGTTGAACTCGATTATGCTGGTGATGCTCTCGCCATATCGCGAACGGAAGCGGTTTCTTAACTCATAAAGTTGAGCTTTGTAAGGAGTGATGATACCGATCTTGCCAGTCAAGTCGCATTCGCGGTACTCGTTACTAAAGCGATCGTACATCTGTATAGCAACATCCAACTCCTTGGTGTTGACCAGTGACTGGCCCTTGTGGCCCCTCTCCTGGACACCCTGGACATCGAAGAATCGATAGGGACCAAGTAGTGCGCTCTTGTGCCAGGGCTGTTGCCTGAGCTCATGCATGTTCTGTCCGTCGGCGAGTTGTCCTTCGTAGAACTCGCGGCTGGGGAACAAGCTGATCTCAGGATGCATGCGGTATTGCATGTCCAGCAAATGCACCGATTGTGGGTGGTTTTGCTGCATTCGGACGAACAGACTTTGATCGTAACCGAACTTCGCCGCTGACTGTGACAGAACTGTAGGGGGGAGCTGTTTAGGATCTCCAACGAGGATACATTTGTAGCAGCCGTATTTGAGCGGAATCAAGGCACTTAACTCGACGCACTGAGCAGCTTCGTCAATGATGACAGTTTCGAACTCAACATCCTCCAGGTTTCGAAACATCTCGTGACCACTGCCACTCAGAGTAGCGCACAGGACCTGAGCGTTATTGAGGATCTCCTGCTGGACTTGGCGGCGCCGCATTTCCATCTCTCGGGCTACAGAATTGCCGCTGCTCTTGTCGGCATCGATTTGTTTTCCATAGGACATTTGGCGTCGCTTCAGTTCGTCGAATTCTCGGGATAGCTTGTTGTAGAGGGTTCGATCGTCCATGAGCTTTGCTGCTTCCAGCTGGGGACGCAGTTTTCCCAGCTCTTCCTTTACCTTCCCGGCATTCTCGTGGAGTTGGTCACGGTCGGCTTTGGCTTTATCCTTGATCTGATCACCCTCCATGCGGGCTTTGACAAGCTCGTCTAGGGTGACGTCCCTTACAGCTGCATTAATGGCATCACTCCGACCGAGTCGTAGCACGTTGATATTCTTGGTTTTCCCCGAGATCGTTTTGACACCAGCCTTCAGACGTAGCACTAATTCATCTACGGCGGCGTTACTGGGTGCACAAACAAGGAGCTTTTTGGAACGGCTTTGTTTGGGTGCCCCTGGTGCACTGTTCGGTCGCAGAGGTACGCCCATGGGAATGCCTTGATTGCCTGGTTGACTCAGTTGCTCAGAGAGCAAGGTTCCAACCATGGCCACAATGGTTTTCGTTTTTCCAGTACCGGGAGGGCTGCTGATATTAGCTTCGTCATGACCAAGGCCGAGAGACTTACCCCTGAATAAGCGTGAACCCGTCGTTGTCGTGAGCGCCTAGAACCGCCATAGCCTGTCCCCGGTTAAGAGCATAATTGTCCATACAGTTGTTTATCTTCTCGTCTCCATATTGCAGAATAGGAGACGGCTCAGCATTCAGAATTTCGTCCATTAAATCATAATACGGCATACTCTCCAGCGCAGCGAATTCTCGCTCGATTGTTGTCATGTTAGTGATCTTCACTCCGAAGACGCTAACATTCGGGGTCAACACCTGTGTCATGGGGTTGTTTCGGGAAGCCACACGATATGTGATCTCGATCAGCTCCTTTTTGTAGGTGATGCGATGAACCCTAGCCAAACAATGTCTAGCTGTCTGATCGATCAAAGGTTGTTCCGATTCTGAGATGAGAAGAATATCGCCTTCAAAAACACCGCGCTCTCTGCTTTGGACCACTGGCATCGTGAAGGTCGCCTCCAAGTAGCTGTCGACGCTCGCACGGCTTGCAATTTTCATACCAAATGGCTGAGACGTGAGCTCATCCTTGGCTGTGACAAAAGAGCGCCAAGCTTCTGAGGCAAGCAAGGGAAAAAAGGTATCCTGGTACATTCTGGGTTCAGAATACTTGTTGGCAACTTCTGAAGCTGCTGGACCATTGGGTGGATCGTTACCACCATGGAAAATGTCCCAGGCTAGCACTGTGTTGTGTAACCTGTCCATGGGAGGGATGACTCTGGCTCTCCTATCCTTGACTGAGCGCTGCTGTCTAACCTTCTTCACTGGTCTACGCATTTTGTCTTGCAAAGCCTTTGCAATGCGCCGCCTGTTAGCTTCTTCCAAAGCTGTCTGGCCTCCCGTACTAAGGGCAGCTAGTTCGTTATCGGCATCTGATACATCTTCCTCTTCATCAGATTCTTCTTCGGAACTGTTTACCATTATCTCACTTCGGCCATGATCCTTGCCGATGAGGCCGAGACTAAGCAAGCCGGAACCCTCACCAGGGACAGTTTCTCCCCTGAGAGCTTTGGCGTTCGCTATGACCGCAGCATCGCGCTTCTCTTTTTCAAGTTTGGCCTTTTGTCTGGCTTCCTTGATCGCCGCGATCTCCTTCTTATCAGGGGCAATCTGTGTTCTAGGCTTGATCATAGCTTGAGCCTTTGATTTGGACTTTCCCTGATCCTTAACTTTCTTGGCCTCCAGCTGCCTAAGCATGGGGCTGTCTATAGACCTGCTGAGATCGAGCACGTCATCACGATTAGATCTTGATGATGCGCCAGACTTGGACCAAGCGTCAAGTTTGCTTTGTTTCTTGACCCCATGTTTGGGTCTCTGTACTAATGGTGTCTGCGCAACACCGAGCTGGTAGATTTGAATTTCATCATCTGTTTGTCCCAGGGCTTGAAGAAGTTCTGCTCGCTGCTGGTCAGTCATATTGGTTGACCTGACAAACTTGCCCGGGACATTTGTAGGTAGGCAAGCATCGGTGATAAGCTTGCGGGAGGCAGGGTTGATCTCATGGTTGTTTTCTCGAAGTCGGGTCAGAATCTTGCACAAGACTCTGACTGTGACATCAACGAGCCACTTGTCCTTCAGACGAATCATGTTCTCCATTCCACCAAAGTGTTGCTTGGCAGGGATAAGAATTTGCGACATAGTATCCTTTTCACTTTTGTTCAAAGCTTTGGAAATCGCCGATGTGATGAGACCATCTTCAGCGACGAGGGCTTCAGCCAGTTCCATGATTTCTCGGCAGAATTCTGTCATGACGGCGTTCTGGATGTATCGAGACCACCCCTCAATGTTTCTGCACGCAGTAGAGACAAAACGCCACTGTTCACTCCACCAACGTAAGACCTTCGCAGCCGACATAGGCTCAAGGGTCTTGACTCGCAAGACTCCGGATATGGGGTCAGTCAAACCACGGAGGATATCTCGACTCATATTTAGCATGGGCCTGATGGGACCCCAGGGGTATGGAGGTTTCAAAACTCGCTCTAGGACCCATACTATGGAGGAGAGGGTCTGTTCAGGGTGCAGCTGTGACATTTGCTCGAAGGCGCCGCTCTGGGAAATCTCTCCGGTCCAGCTCTTCAGCAGCTGAGCAGCTGCTTCAGCAAGTCCTGCTTCTCCATGGGTAGAGAGTGTAATAGTACCTTGGAAAGCCAGGCGATCGTCAAAAAAGGTATTCAGGTCTGTGGCAGGATCTATTTCGGACATTCGACCGAGAAGATTCCCAAGAATATCCATTGTTGCAGCAAGAGACTTGTTGAAGTTCTTGCTCGAATCACTCAGTTTATCGTCGCTCTTCAAGGCCCTGATCTGTTCCACACCAATCAAGGGCTCTAGCGACAAGACAATATCTCTCGCAAGATCGACCTGCTCGGTTGACAAATCGAACATCTCAATGATACCTTGCCAGAAAGCTTTTGAGTCTCGGGTGACAGCGGATTGCAGCTGGCTGCCCTCCAAGCAAGCTATATACTCCTCCGCGAAGACTTTCATATCGAGTTTCATGGCAGCTTGCATGACCTTTTTAGCTGCATTTGCTACTTGAAAGGTGACCCAGCCTTCCCTTTCATCGCCAGGGGCACGCAAATTCCGGAGCATGATGTCTTTGTACTTCATAACGAGGTTGAATGCACAGCATGCGTAGAGATGAGTGGTTCCCGCGCCAATCTTCGTCTCTGGGTCGACAAAGGTTGATATGGTAAGCTGTAAAGCATCAAATCCAGCTCGGATACACGCCGCGCGGCCCGGTTCCCCAATAGTCTCGTCTCTCGCAAGTGATTCGAAGAGAGTGTGCATTAAGATCTCGCAAGCGTTATACCTGCGATCGCGGCCGACTGACTGGAGCCATGGGTCAATCCAAGACGTGGGAAAGGGGCCACGGGAAATGCTACCATCGTAGCCAGTCCAGCAGTCTTCTAAAGATTGACGAAGGAGATTCTTGTATCCGGGACTCGCAAAGATTAGGTCAGCGATAACATTTGGCCGGGCATCGCCGATAACATCCCAAAAAGCCCTGGGTGCCTTCTTTAGAAAGTTTGTGAGGATTGTGATGGCCATCACCAAGACACTCTCTGCAGGGCAGAACTGGATATGGCGGAACAGAAGGTCGTAGATGTGACTGATTGTGCCGGTCAGTTCAAGATTCCGCAACCGCTGCAGAATGACGTCCGCAGTCAAGGTCCTTAGAATTTCATTGAATCCTTCCCAGAATTGCGCCATTTCAGGCCATGAGTCCACAGCTGAAGCCTCTTTTTTGGAAATATCCTCAATCGCCCTTGTCAGACCATTGCTCACAGCCCAGTCGAACTGTTCTAATGTCATACTATTGCTGTCAAGGTTTCGATAGTTATCTGTTGCCCATTTTCGGCGATCCTGGTTTTTGAGATCAAAGATAAAGTAGGTCATTCCAGGCAAAGGCTCCTTGGTCCCAAGCTTGAGGCCACTTTTCCCTTGAAGTCGCTGGAAAACATACTGAAAGGTCATCCTTCGATCAGCATCCTCCATATACGGCATGCAGCATAGTGCCTCGTATATAGAGATATGGACCTCGGGTAGATGCTCACCGAGTTGGGATTTCTTGAAAGTAGAGCCTTCTGAAATGATCTTCTCAATAAACCCCTTAGCCCATCGGAGGCTTAGGTCGATTCGTTCAACATCTCTCTGCTCCAACATCGACCGAATATCGACTACAACTTCTTCGTTCCATCGTTCTTGGAATTGCTGCAAGAGTTCTCTGCGTTGCATATGCCAATTATAGACACAATCTGCGCAATGCTTTAAGCAACCGTTAAGCCTTTCGCTGAGCTGCTCTCCCCATTTCCCTTGGCTTGATTGATCGAAGCCGAAAATCAGGCAATTCCAGTATGTGACTTCTAGTCGCTCCTTTCCTGCCTTAATCCGATTATTCTTTTCTTCTTGCGTAATCGATGAGTCGGGGTCGTCCATGAGTTTGTAGTTTTCATTATCCTCGTCGTTGATGCGTGGGCACAGGAGATGGCATTCCTCGTCGAAGCGTTGAATCTTCTCGTACCATTGGCTGAGTTGCTCATGAAGATCCATTGTAGGGTTCGCAGGTACGTTGGCGCATCTCTTGGGATCGTGACTAAAACAAAGGGTTCGGGGGTGCTGTGGGAAGTCGGATTTTCATGAGGTTGCGACAATTTATTGCCAAGTGTAGCGAGGGTCGCATCCGGTGAAGAGAAGGGTATCTTCAAACTTGTCGCAACGAGTTGAAAGTTGGTTGGTGGTGGTGGTCGAAAAAATCGAAGTTGAGTTGAGGGATCGTTGCTGGGGCACTCTGGCTCCAAAATCAAACAACCCGTTCCTTAAGTGCCTGACAGTTTGCGGGACAACCCTAGGAGATAGAACAGGGATGCGAATGAAAGGCCGGGTCGCAGAGAATGTATGAAGTCCCTTGATATCCTGTCGGAGCTTGTATACCAGTGAGGCAATGAGCCTACGGAGCAATAGGAAAGAAGAAGATCAGGTAGGATAGGAAAATAGTTGTAACGCTAGGTCAGAAACTGGCCGGGCTTTGACGCGCTTGGGTTGCCGCGTTTTGTGCAGGGGGTTTAATGAAAAATAGCGGGCCGTTCGTCGCTGGCTGACAAGGCACCTAAGCCACTGATGTCTAATTTGGGTGAAATGGTTGCTGAAGTGGCTTGTGATAGGACACAGGTAGGATAATGCATTGCATGTGTAAGAAACATAGTTGCACGAAATGCTAAAGAGGTGCAACTTATTTGATGAAAACAGCCTTACCCCCAATTATCTAACCACAGGCACTTAATCACTGTCCTCTTCCTTCAGCTGCTTCTTCAATCCTGCTTTCCCTCCATACTGTCTCTTCCCTGTTCGCTCCATCAGTCCATCAAGAGGACATTTTGATTTATTCCATTCTTCGCTCCCCTCGCTTGTGTTTGCTCTACAGCGGATACAACTTCGTCCGTGTTGGACGAACAGCTTGTGCAATCCATACTTCAGATGATTGGGGATGCGCACCTCCAGATGACTAAATGTTTGATCTCGAGTGGCTTTGGGGGGTATCCATTTCAACCATCCACTGATGCGGTGAACATGGGTATCGACTGCGAAGCTAGGTTGTTGGAGACAGAAGAGAATAACGCAAGATGCTGTCTTGACGCCAATGCCAGGGAATTTAGTGAGTGTCTGCATGGCTTCATCAGGAGCCATCCCATGTATATGGTCTAGCGAAAGAATATCTTGGTCTGTCTTCAAGATTTCAAGATCTTTTTGACCCTGAGTTTTGTTGTCCGCTCCGGCAATACCAGACAAGCTCCCCCCTTTCTTCTCTTGCATAAATGCCTCTCGTCGTTTGGTGTTCTCTTCATGAACTAACTCCAGGATTGCCTTGATGTCCTTGCCCTTGACCTGAGCCAAGCCACCTGTCTTGATTGATTCAACGATGGTGGGCAAAGGAGCAATTCTGACCTTGTTCCAGTCAACACTGCCTTTTCCGATACCTTTGTCAACAGTGCCAAATGTGGCCACCAGCCCCCTGAATGCTGCACTTGAGTTGCGGTTGGAGGTGTTCGCGCTTAGGCGGGTACGAATCAAGGCATCGAGAACAGATGGTACCTCTCCGCAACCCGACACTTCCAAAGATGGCGCTGGTATCTTCTCGGGGGCTTTGGCCTCTCCGTGTATTTTTGCCAGTCGGCGATAGACCACTTCACATTCTTCTGCTGATGGGGCGTTCCACTCTGGAAAGGGCGTCATGCCAGGAGTAAGTCCATACGGGTTATCCTTCGTTTTTTTGGCCGTTTTCCGAACTGGTGCTTCCATTGCCACCTGGAGATCCTCATCCTTGACCTCCATCTTTAGGGGGGTGGACTTGACTTGAGGTTTAGTTATTGTCTCGTCATCAGATTCGAAGTATGAGGATTTCGATGTCGATTTCCTTGGGCGAAGGGATCTTCGGGTTGCCAACTCCGTGACCTGGGTCGAACCTTGCTTCACAGCTTTCATCCCTGATTTGGCCACAGGTGAGATATCTCCGACTCTGGTACTTCTCTTCAAGTCCTGTGTCTCTTCCAAATTTTCTGGGGGTGTAGGAATCGTTTCAATGTTCTTCCGGGGAACACGAACTGGTCCCAGATTGTGTGGAAGGTCATCCAAATACTCATCTTCCACCTGGTCCTTGTTCTTCCTCCCGGTCTTCATTCTCTTCGTGGGCACCTCCCCTCCACTAGCAACCTTACGTTTTCGTAAAGTTCGAGCAGCCATCTCGACTTGCGCAGAAGCTGTGGAAGTGTGGAAGTGACGAAAGCTTGGAGATGATGTAAATAGGCTCGGACAGGGGTGCAGGGGTGTCGAAAGCTTGACGGCAAATAGCAAATAGCTTTTCATTCCACAAGAGCAGGCAATCTTTTGATGTTCTATTTCAGAAGGGTACTCATTTTTGTTCTGGCCATGGTAAGTGTTTGATCAGTTTTGTGATTACCTACTTATAGTTGATCGCATCAATGACCTCAACAGTCGACACAAGGATCGCTGGGGTCTATCTCCATCCTGCAAATCGCTGCTCTGCCAGGACGGGATCCACTGAACTAGGTACCTTAGGTAGGTACCTAATCGAAACTGGTCAAACAGTTAGTCGTAGTCCCCTTTACTTACCCTGTGCCATCCGCTCTTGAGACAGCAACATCAAGGAGCATCAAAACACAATGAATACATTTATTATGTTCTTCAATTATTACTTCAACCTCCATAACTCCTTTGTCTTTCTTTCTCTAAGGGATCACAAATTATCACTACCCCAACTTCCATCATACCCAATCAGGGCTCAGTGACAGCTTTTGTTAATAAGATGCGTTAAGAATGTTCCAACATCAGTCAGCTGAATCAAGGAGATTCCGAATAGAGCTCAGCAAATGGCCCAGGGAAGCATTTAGAGACATGAATGAATCTGGCTATGCTTTTGGAGCTCCATCTGAACGGCGGTGAACTCATTCATCACATTCAAGTGCCTTCCACTGCCTCACAACACCTTTGCAATACGAACCCGTTAGCCACTGGATCTATCATCAGAAGCTATTGAACATACGCTAGAGCCAGTCAGGCCAGATGGCGTTATTTGATAGCTAATATAGTTGTGGTATGCATGTTTTTAGATTGAGTAACATAGCCAGCAGGTCTTGTGCGGTTTATATGTGATGTACACTGCCCAAATAGTGAACACTGCTGGACTGGAACATCGATTGAAGAGCTCTAACGGAGCTACAAGATCCATTGATTCTATAAGACGCTGGTGAGCTATTTCTCGGTGTGGCATAACCGATAGATAGAGCGGATGGTCTCCCTATGCACACACAAGCGCATGTAAAAGACGGCGCCTGGGACACTGATGCAATGATACCTAAAGGAAGCATATATATCAGGTCCTGTAATAGAGCTGTAGCACAAGCGCCACGAGAATACGATGCAGGTCACAAGAACATAATGATTGTTTCAATATAAATCCTCAACTGGTCAATAGTACTTATACCAAGGTTTCATGACGGATAAGAGCTTTGACGGGACAAACGACCCATAGGTCATATTGCACGAACCAAATATTTTCAGAGAAAGATACATGTTGCCCCAGATACCAAGGAATTTACTTAAACTTGAGGACCTAACCGCTTCTGATACAATAAAATGCTTCTCTCGCTTTCTCTCCTGCAACCAACCATCGCTTTTTCACACTCTATTCACTGGCCTGAGGCAACAACTGCCTCGTTTGCTCGGGTATGCAATTATAATCTTTTCTTTCCCATATTGTGAGTCACAGTGAACTAACGCGGAGCGACGTAGACATTTCTTTTGCTCGCTAGGCTGAGGTCGATTCTTAAATATGCCTTGTGAAAGAATCGATATTGAGGCGCATCAAGAGACTGATGACGTTTTATTTATTTCTCAAGAATATCGTGGGACCTTTGGTCATCGAAGGCGTCTCTCATCTTGCACAATTGGAGATGAGGATACCAGCAGTCACTCAGATACCTCAGCCCATCCTCTCAAACAGGGTGAACTCGAGCTCAAGGCAGTAAGGCTACTGAATACGACTATACAAGCAGGTTCATTTCTTGAAGTGCGCCCATTCTTTCACGGAAAATATCTTGTTGAGTTCATTCTGGTCAAAATTCTGGTTCGATGCCGGTCTACAAATGCGATCAAAATCCGTGGCACACCCTTCCTGAGAAACCGTTCGGCTTTAGCAAAGCTTCCAAAGAAGCCAAATGAAGTCTGCATGCTCATATGTCGAGATGATGACACGAACCACGAAGAAGCAACAGACATCAGTGCATCACAAGTGGTTCAAATGCACACTCTGCTGATAACCAACGCCAAATACCCCAATTTCAACCGGGCTGTCTTCAATCCACAATATCCCGCAGAAAGGGGCCGACCGAATGTGCAGTCCACGCACTTGACCTGCCGCTAGAAGCTGGAGGTTTGTTATGCTGGACAAGGGAACCGTCGGAAGCAAGATGAAGAATCTCTTGCTCGTATTGACCCCAGCGAAGTCTCACGGAGAGAATATAGAATTTCCAACGAGATACTCCGCAACAGATGGCGAGGAACTACCGCCAAAGGAGGCTCATGGAACCCCTTTTCAGCCAGTCACTATATCGACCTGGAGTCTGAGCGGCCCAACGAAGAAGATCGAAGCCACGGTCAGCAGTACACGATATTTGACTCTTGTTCCGGTGCTGGCGGAGTATCGCGAGGAGCCCTTATGGCTGGTTTCAAAGTCCGATATGCGTTGGATAAAGCACCAGAGGTTTGGGATACCTACCAAGCAAATTTCCCTGAAACCGAACTATTCAAGATGTCCCTTGACCAGTTTCTATCTAGTGCGCAGACGATCCATATGCGAGTTGATGTTCTACATTTTTCTCCGCCATGTCAATTCTTTTCGCCAGCACACACGCACGCATCAGAACATGATGATGCAAATATTTTTGCGTTATATGGCTGCAATCAACTCCTCAAGAAGCTGCGCCCCCGTATTATCACTGTGGAACAAACATTCGGGCTCACGCATGACCGGCACGAGGAGTACTTCAATGGCTTCCTCGGAGACTTCACACAGCATGGCTACTCCATACGCTGGAAAGTCATAAGGCTTTGCACATGGGGAGCTGCTCAAGACCGGAGACGCCTAATCATAATTGCCGCCGCACCTGGAGAGAGACTTCCGACCTTCCCCAAGGCTACACACAGTCAGGATGGCGGCAACGGATTGCTGCCCTACAATAGCATCGGAAAGGCGCTAAGGGGCATCCGCGCTGGAGACGATCTTCATGACCTTGACGATGTCCAGTATTTTGATCCACCACGGGTGCCATATGACCCAGAACGCCTGGCAGGGACTATCACCACTGGCGGAAGTTACTTCTACTACCCTGACGGCTCACGAAAGCTCACTCTCAGAGAGCATGCAAGCTTGCAGGGATTTCCCAAGTCACATCAGTTCTTCGGTACTAAAACATCCATCAAACGGCAAATTGGAAACGCATTTCCCCCAAACACGGTCCGTGTTCTCTACAAGCACTTAGAACAATGGCTCTTGAACGAAGACCGCATGAAGCCATTCAACAACAACCAGGACGCCATCCTCATTGAGGATGATTCCGACACAACAGCCAATCTTACAGATAATTCTGAGGATAGGTCACGCCACTCTCTGGATATGATGGACCGAAATATTTTTGAGACTTTCGATATGCCGCAACATCGACGCGGCAGAGACCCTTGGGCAGTCGAGGACATGGTGATTGACTTGACCTAGCTCCTGAGCAGGTTTGATCAAGACAACATGTTACGGAGAACGAGATTAGTGGTTCCTGGCTTCGTATTGTAGCAGCCTAGAAACTAGATGACAGTTTTTCTCCTTGGAAAGGGCACGATGTGGTAGATAACTGTTCTGTTCGAGCTATAGATCCATAGATACCTACCTTCGTACTTAAGGTAGCCGTCACGAATACTAATGTTTGATAACATTACCTAACTTCTAAGGTACCTTCCTTAGTACTTTAGTACTTTACTTGGCACATACCTACGCTCTGAGATAAGGTACCCTTTATAAGAGAGAGCCGACCCTGAACAGGTGCGTAAGTAAGCACCTAACACCTGCTACCACTGCCTTCTCTCTCGCTGCCCTCAAAAAACTCCCTCCGACTTTTGACAGTGATTCACAGCTGGCGCGCAGTGCGGAGCTGCGCGTCGGGTGCCTGCCGCGGGAGCCCTACATGAGCACCTTCTTATAACAAACGGCGAGTGCAAACGCCTCTCCTCCTTCCCTCTTCTTTTCTTCACCCTTGCAAGCTTCTGCCTGAGATTAGGTAGCTAGAAGGGACCATCGTCTCCCACTTCCACTTTTTCTTTTCATTCTCCTTTCGATTCTTTAATGAGCCTCAGAAACTCGCTGCTATCACGACTTGTTGCTATTGTTCCGATATGGCATCATCTGCTTCCCTCGTATCGGCCCCTGTCGGAAGAAGTGTTCCTACGTCCGGAAATGTGAGTTTGGGCCATCCAGCCCTGTGAATTATGTCACTGACATTGTGCTTCAGAAGCCACTGGAACCACTGTACACCCTGTCTGTGAGCGAGTATGTGATCAGACACGAGAATGGCACTATGATCGAACAACGAAATGAGGAGACTATATTGAAACGATTCAATGATCTTCGAACCCCCTTCAAGGCCTGGCCCATAGGTCAAATTGAATCCTTGGGCAACTCTTTCACCACGACGTGGCTCCTCCTTGTCCCGGTTCCTAAACAATGCGAAGAGGTCATCTTTCCTGCGCTCACTGACAACTTCCGCATCGAGTTTGAAGAAAGAATAAATCTTTCGAACAAGACCTACTCTCTCGTCAACTTGTCAGCAACACGCGTAAAAAACCCGTATGAGGATATGGAGACCATCGTCGGCCCAGAAGTCGTGAATTGTGCGGCCTTCAACGTCCAAGTGCCACGTGCGGTGAAGAACGTCGAAGGCGACCAAGAGATCCTCGAGCTCATGGATCATATGAAGACAGCCGCTGCACTCGACGACTTTGAACACATAACCTTGGATCCGCCGAGTCAAAAACATGTCTTCATCACATGGGAGACGTTTTCGAATACTTACGAGGCCGAACTAGCCGCACTGCATCGCCTAACTGGAGGTTGCCAAATTGAAAGTCGACAGGTCAGCCCAAAGTGTAAGGCTGCTTTTGAGACAATACTTGAATTCAAGCGACCAAACACGGCGGCTGCTATCGATCTCCACGGGATATTCCCCCACCTCCAGAACCCGCATCACCCAGATCATAGGGTTCGGAAGAACCTTCTGCGACGATTCCGATCCTTTAACAAGGACCACGTAGCCGCATTCCAGGGACTAAAGGCTATACCGAGCGGTCTCTATTTTGTGAATGGATGTCCCGGTGCGGGTAAGACCGAGTGGAACATGGTCGTTTCTGCTCTGATTCAGTCAGTACGTCGTCCAGGCGCGAAGAGACGTTATAACCCCATTCTATTTCTGGTTGACCTCAACAAAACTGTCGATGATGCTGCGGACCGCTACTTGAACTTGGCAAAGGACTGTGGTCTTCACCTTCGCATCATTCGAATGCACGGTTGGCCTTACGAAATCAAGAACAGCGAGAAACTGAGCAAGAACCAAGCAGAAGACTTCGAGCAGCAAACAGACTTCACAAGAAAGTTTCTGACAACTGCAAACATTGCAAAGACTTTGAATACCGGCAGAAACACCAACAAGGCGCCAACACTTGATGAAGCTGCCTGGGACTACTATGAAAAGCACAAGCATGGTGGTTTTGTGGTGCTCAAGAAGGTGCTCACGAGAATGGAGGCCGAGGAAGTCTTGCACCATGACGACTGGAAATGTCTGCGCAATGAGATCACGAAACTGTACACTGCGGTTTTGAAGCAGGCAGACTTCATAGCCACGACACCCGTGGCCGCATATGGCGGCTTCGCTAGGCTTTTCAAGCCAGACATCATCTTCATGGATGAAGCACCTCATGCCAGAGAGCTGACGACGCTCATACCTATCGCCTTCTTCGAGCCGATTGCTTGGATATTCACGGGTGATGTCAAACAGACTCGACCTTTCGTGAAGAGCGGCGATCCACGCGATGCCCTGAAGAAAGGACTTGAGGTGAATCCATATGCTGAGCAGCTGCGTCTTAGTCTCATGGAAAGGGCCCATAGAATGGGGGCGATCAATTGTTCATTGTTGATCAACAAGCGAGCCCACGGGAATTTGCACAAGCTGCCGTCGGATCTCTTCTATGGCGGAAAGATGTCATCTGATTACCCATCATCGAGGCAGTTCCCGGAAACGGTTAGCTACCTGAGACGGCACCTTGAAGCCCTTGGTAGTGGAAAAAGGCTGAACGCGAACCGGGCTATTGTTGCCCTTTCGGCGAGCAAAGAAGAAAACCATTGTCACAGTTTCTGGAACCCTGTGAATCATCGCTGGGTCTTGGCTGAAGTCCAAAAGCTTTTGCAGGACCCGGCATTCCGAACGATCACGGACAGTAAGCAGCCCGGGCGTGTGATGATTCAGACACCATACAGTGTCTCCATGCGTCAGTATGCACACGTGGTTAAAGGATGGCCAGTTGAGTGGCAGGAGAGGACAGAGGTTTTGACGGTGGATAAGGCTCAAGGTAACCAGGCAGATGTGGTTTTCCTCGATATGGTGAGAACCACGAAGCCCGGCTTCATGGACGAGGCACAGCGCCTCAACGTGGCGATAACCAGAGCCAGACAAGCGGAAATTGTTCTGATGCACCCTGCAATGACTTTTCGCATCCGTCAGGGTAAGCGGGTACCGACCGATTACACCTCAAAGGTCTGGAACGATGCAGTTGTGAACGATCGCTTATTCGTGGTCTAACTGTGAAGTCTTCAAGAGGGATTGTTGAGGACGATGAGGAAAAGCGTGTTTGACGGTGTTTGTAGCTGTTTGAGCACTTGAAGTTCAGTTGGTTGATAGGACAAATTGGGTCTGTCTTTTTGTTAATTAAAGGATGTTGGGTTGAACCAAAGCAGAAGTCTATCGAAGCCTGTACGTTGTTGTCTAGAAAACGTTGAATGAAAGAGAAATCGTCAACAAATATTGCTACTCGCTTCCCTTTAGTCAAGAGATGAAGTCAAAACAAGGTCACACAGTACTCCATATCCGATGGACTAGGGAGCTTAGTAGTGTGAAGTGTCTTGGAGGCAATCGAGCCACACTGGGGTCGGTGTGGTGGGGGAAATGGCTTGGCAACAAGATCGGGATTTTGTGAAGCATGAATGTTAAATTTAGAAACGGGAATAAATGCCTTGTCCATGTCTTCACTTTCTCTAAGACGATGCGAAATGGGACTGGAATGTTCAGCGCAACGACTGACAGTGCTGACATGAATAAACCGGGATTGGCTCAGGACATTACCATGGAAGAGAAGCCAAGAATAAGGGTCCAATGGAGTATCTACCTACGCAGGAGGGGGTTAAATGGAGGAAAGACTGTCCAAGTTATTTTATTATCCTTGACATTCTGTCACAATAGGCTAACATAATCTTATCAGGCGAAAAAAACCATGACACTCTTTTCTGTTTACTAACCGATGTCCAAAACCCCCCCCTCCCTAGGTATAGGCACGTAGATAGAACAGTGACCCAAGGGTCCGTCATCCAAGACATCCTTTTTATCAAAGGCCGGTCCACTCTTTGAATTCAACTAACTATTATTTCTAATATTTCCAAACCCCGTCACGGATCCTATTTGTTATGATGGGTAATAGTTACATTTTATCACGGACGAGAGTAACGGAATGACAATAATCTCGCATGATCAGTGCCAATCAGACTGATCCGAAATGGTGCCAATTCTCAATCCTTGCCTTGCTCCCGCTCGGTCACGAACACTGGAGAGGACGGGGCTGAGTCTTGGCTTGTAGGGCCAGCGAATAAGAACATCTTGTAAATACAGAGCTGTCAGATCTAATGCTGTAGGCTTGAGCAAGGAGGACATTCATTATGCAGCCAATTTGATGGCTCTCTGAGTAATCTTTGCTCTTTCGATACCTAGGTATTCACAAATGCATTTATTTATAGAACTTGGCTGCAAATTATCATCGGCATTATATGGGGCCAGTAGCTTGAGACCAGCTGTTTAACGAAACCCGCGGTCGAATGAAAACAGGGAACAGTGACATCGTCTCCCGATGTGACGATGCGATTGTTGCTAATACTGCTCATCTTCAATCAAAAAGAGAGAAAAGACCTTGACGTAGGAATTGAGATAGATAGATAAGTTGATAATTATAGACAGCACCGTTGAAGTCAAACAAGTGATTGTGTTGAAACTGGATGACCCTGATGACGCCAGGGGCGAGTTGACACTAAGCCGAGATGAGGGTGTGGCTTAGACTGACGGAGCTTCGGACGGGAAGAGGGGCCTAAATAACCGCCCATGTCCAATGAAATCTCGCCCCGGTTGAGCTACCTTGATCTGGCAAGGGGAGGCAAGAAAACTGAGCTAAGGAACAAAAAGATACAGGCATAATTCATCTTAGATCTAGTGAAAGCTAGACCGTGTAATTTTGACAACCTGTTCTAACGTCGGAAGTTTTCTTGCGCCCTGGTGCCATGGGCAGTTGAGGACGTTGGAGCCCTGAAAAGGCGCGATAAAAACCAATTGTCAGAAGGTGCTCGCTCTAGAGGGCCGTTGCTTTGCGCTTGGCCGCTGACGACCACCCCCGGATTCCGCTATGCCATTGCATCTCACTCATGCATGAATCTGTCTCTCCCAACGATCGATCATGAGTACACTAACTATCTAACAGCTAAAGTGATCATCCCTTAATCCCCGCCATATCTTCCGATTCATCGACTAGACCCTTTCAACAAAGCACAAGCCTTCCACGGGGCTCGCTGTGTCTCGCGCGACTGCGACGGCGGCCTCCCAAGTCCCGAGCATCCAGTATTATACCGGCCACCCCGCCCCATTGACCTAACCCAGCAATACGAAAAGAAGCATCACTACTCGATTAGGTGTCCCAGTTCTCGGCTACTATTAGCTCTTGCTGGTCGCTGCTGGCTACCTCCCTATCCGCTACTTATTCCTCGAACCTAGTGCGGTCTAATTAGATGGATACTCTGCGATGTCTAAGTCGGAGGAAGAGCTATGCGATGGGTAATCTCGAAACCAGAGGCGTCGTGTTGAAACGCCAGCTCAGCGATGGAGGAATCGCGGGTGTTGTTGTTGGTGTTATCGTGGGCATTGCCCTCGTTGTTCTTTGCTCGTATCCCTTTATCATCCGCCGCATCAGACGCCGAAAACAAACATCTCTTCACGGCCCCCCGGACACGAACGACCCGGAGACTGGCGAAGTTCCAGCAACTGGAGCCCCGGGCATAGATGACAATCAACGCCGCCTGTCCTCACAAGACTCTTTCAAACCTTCAGGAGAAAATACGCGTGGGGGAGTTGATGGATCTGTCAAAGACTTAGATTGGACAGCCCACGATGGCTTTTTGCAGCAAATCAATGGGCAAGGTCAACCAGACTATGTTCCCCGAATCGAAACAAATTTGCCTTCCTATGGCTTTGGAAATGCCCAGCCAACTGCCAAAGACTCAATACCGCGCTCAGCACCATTCGGCTCCGATGAGAATCATCATGAAGAGTACATGCCGCAGTCTATTGGTGATGCACCCCGTGCTGTTCTTAATGGGACCAGTGCGGATTACTATAGCCCATCAGTCCCCTCAGAAGCATTTGGCATGTTTTCGACCGAGGAGCCCCGACCTCAGCCTGAACGTTCATGGTCGCGTGGGAGCTCTTTGAGATATAATTTAAAACAGATGTTTAGTCGCAAGAGCACGCGCGATCAGTCTCTTAATTCACCAACATCGGAATGCCTGGCTGGAAACATCGAAAGCGTACCAAGAGCACAGGATGGAAGTCTTCAACGGATCACTACAGCAGGCGGACCGACCGAGTCTCCTACTGACATGACTGCTCCGGCGACCGATTCTTTGCCGGTACCTTCGTCTACCCAAGCCTTGGGCTCCCCGATCGCTTTACCATCTATCCTGCCAAAGGGGGCTGTGCAAAGCCCCCCAGATTCCCCACCGACCACTTTCAACTTCAACGCGTCTCAATCCCCTCCTAGCCATCCCGCTCCTGGTACTGTGAATCCCATGGACATCATGCCTGCATCGACAGAAACCGAATTGTGGCACAGGAACGACTACCAATTATATGTATCGCAATCCTCACCCAACCAGCCGCCCCCCTCAGTAGGGCCTGTCACGCATGAAGGACCTGTGGACTCGCCGTCGCCGTTGACCCTCCCTCCTAGTGATCCTCAACCTCAGCCTGTGCCCATAGTTCACTCACCTACACCGACCCAGAGTCAAATAGCGTTTAAAACGGAGGAGGTCGATGACAACCAGGATATCTCTATGTCTGAAATTCCAACGGCCAACCACTTGAGTCCTCTCCCCAACAGTAGTGTTCGACACCCAAGCTATCCCTCCGATGCGTCTACCCCCCTGCCTGGACCGGCATTCACCAACCCGTCATCGCTCAGTACACCTGCGACACAGCTTGATACCCCTTCACCTCACTCTGGCACATCTTCAGACTACCGACATAGCGTGTCACCAGGAAACGCTGTAAGCAACCCGTCACCGAGCAATGGTTCACACGCATGTGATGAGCCTGGTTGTAACCAGGTGTTCGACCAGCCACACAAGCTCAAGTAAGTTTATCATCGCCTGGCTGGTACAAGTCGCTCATTAACCCAATAGGCATCATCAACGATATCATACGAAAGATCACAAATGCCCTTACCCGAACTGTGGCAAGGGATTCGGGACCAAGACACATCTCCAGCGACATGTCAATGATCGACATGAGAGAAAGAAAAAGTTCCACTGTGCTGTGCAAGGCTGCGACTACTCAAGGCAAGGAGGAAAGGGATTCCCTCGCAAGGATAACTGGAAACGACATATGACTAAGATTCATAACATGGATCAGAGACACCTCCCAGAACCTGTGGAAGTCGACCAGGAGATGAGCGGCACATAAGAACACCTGCCTGAGACGTCATCTTATTTGCTGCTATAGATAGGGGATACTGCCGCCGCATCTGGCACTGTACTATGTGGCCCCTGGATCGGCCGCTGACTGACAAGCCTTGGCATTTTACTAGGTTCTCTGTTTACCTATTTTCCTTTTTCATTTACAGCGATTTGATTCTTACACTCATTCAATGTTGGCATATTTGGGTATTGGAAGTCTTGGATTCAGCACAAAAATCAATGTTGGGACGTGTAGGACTATTCGGGCGTTAGGTCATGGGAAAAGACATATTCGTCCAACAACGGACGAGCCAGGCGTGTTCGTTCTTGGGTATCTATCTATTAATTCGACACTCTAGAGATAACGCTCAGCCAGGAACACACATCATATGTACTGTACGACGGCCTCGGGGAGCAAGAAAACAACAGACCTTGATATAGGGTGTCAAAATAAATTCGGTAAAGGTTAACCTAAGCTTAGGCTATCTTAGCTAAATCTTTTTGTTATTTAGGACCGCGGTCCTGAGTTTTCTTTCCTCTCCTAGGACGGGACATATGGCAGCAGAGTGCACGGACACCAAAGGTTACCTAATAAGGTAAGGAGAGAGGTTTTTTTTTAGGAGTCCTACTGTACTATTAATTGCACAAACAGGTACCTGAGACTTTGGTGCAGTAGCAACAGAGATCAAAGTTACCAACACAGTTTAGGCACTGTGATATACCGTGTATGCACTGTATACAAAAGCTTTATCCCTATTAAAACTAGCTATAATTAAGATATCGGGTTAGGGTTAGCTTTTAATGTTAAATTAAGGCTAATCCTATGTTATTTGAGGCTTAAAATTAGGGTTAGGGTATAGTATTAAGGTTAAAACCTGGGTTATCTAGGTTATGTCTTTGTATTTTGAGGTACCTTCTTTCCTATTGGGGTTAGCTTGTTTGTGCAAATAGAGCTTTTTGTTTGTACATTTACTCCGTAGTAAGACTCTTTTTTTTTTTTCCAATCTCTGAGGGAAAAGAAAGAAACCCCACTAACATCTATCACCAACTCGCCCTCGCCCTCCAAAATCTTGACACCTTGAAACCTCTTTGCTTCAACTCAACAGAGGGACAAAGTCTTGAATTTTCCTCTTTCTCTCTCTTTCTATAAGGACCCGCAAAACTCCCTCCCTCCCGACCTAATGAGTGACAACGCTGGAGCCAAGGGCCCTGAGCCTGGCGAGCGAGTTGCCATTGGTATTACCTTTGGTAACTCTAACAGTTCCATTGCCTATACTGTTGATGACAAGGCAGAGGTTATTGCCAACGAAGACGGAGGTATGTTCTAGATCGATTTGAACTGTGCCCCGTGATACTGTCACTAGGTCGCTTGCTAACCATTAACTGCTTGATAGACCGACAAATTCCCACCGTTCTGTCTTACGTTGACGGTGATGAGTACTACGGTGGACAGGCCAAGAACTTCCTCGTTCGCAACCCCGATAACACCATCGCCAACTTCCGAGACTTCCTTGGCCAAGAGTACGCGACCTTTCCGCCGCACTCTCAATTCTGGAACTAAGGACACTGACAAGATGCCTTCAGATTCAAGTCCATCGATCCCACCCACTCTCATGCCTCCGCCCACCCCAAGGATGTTTCCGGCACCGTTGCTTTCTCTGTCAAGGACAAGAGCGAGGAAGAGACCTCGACTGTTTCAGTTTCAGAGGCTACTACTCGATACCTGCGACGACTTGTGGGTTCTGCTTCCGACTACCTGGGCAAGAAGGTCACCTCGGCCGTCGTTACCGTCCCCACAAACTTCACCGAGAAGCAGCGAGAGGCTCTGATCAAGGCCGCCAACGACGCCGACATCGAGATCCTCCAGCTTATTTCTGACCCTGTCGCCGCTGTACTGGCTTACGATGCCCGTCCTGAGGCCAAGATCGAGGATAAGACTATTGTTGTCGCCGACCTTGGTGGCACTCGCTCAGATGTTGCCGTTATCGCTTCGCGAGGCGGTCTCTACACTATCCTCGCCACTGCTCACGATTACGAGTTTGCTGGCGTTCATTTGGACAATGCTCTTATGGAACACTTCGCCAAGGAGTTCCAAAAGAAGCACAGCATCGACCCCCGAAACAACACTCGCAGTCTTGCAAAGCTTCGGCTTGAGTCTGAGGCTACCAAGCGAGCTCTGAGCCTGGGTAGCAACGCTCAGTTCAGCGTCGAGAGCTTGGCGGATGGTTTCGATTTCTCTGTTACCATCAACAGGATACGATACGAGATGATTGCCCGCAAGGTTTTCGAGGGCTTCAACCGACTCATCGAGGGTGTTGTCAAGAAGGCCGGCCTCGATGTTCTTGACATTGACGAGGTTATTCTGTCAGGAGGTACTGCCCACACCCCTCGTATCGCTAACAACCTCCGTGGTATCTTCCCTGAGACTACCGAGATTCAGGCTCCCGCCACGAGCGTGTCCGCCATCAACCCTTCTGAGCTCCTTGCTCGCGGTGCTGCCCTCCAGGCCTCTTTGATCCAAGAGTACGAGGCCGCCGATATCGAGCAGTCCACTCACCCTGCTGTCACCACTGTCAAGCACATCTCCAACGCTATTGGTGTTATCACCGTGGGTACTGACGGCGAGGATGTCTTCACCCCCATCATTGCTCCTGAGACCGCCGCCCCTGCCCGTCGCACTATTCATATTCCTGCTCCTAAGGAAGGTGGCGATGTTCTTATTAACATTGTTGAGGGTAACACCCACATCAAGGTCACCAAGCCTGAGCCTAAGGCTAAGGAGGAGAATGGAGATGAGGATGAGGACGACTCCGATTTTGATGATTCTGATGAAGAGGAAGAGGAGACTCGGGAGAAGATCTGGAAGGTTGGCAACCCTCTTGCCGAGGCCGCCATCAAGGGCGTCAAGGCTGGTGGCAAGGTCGAAGTCACGATCAACATTCTAGCCGATCTAGGCGTTACCGTCACAGCCCGGGAAGTTGGCGGCAAGGGTGGTGTGCGAGGAAACATCTAAGTCTGGAAGTGCCGGACTCAAAAGCAGGAACTTTGATTGAAAAGCCGCAATGATTTTATGAGTGGGTTTACAAGGGGGGCTGGCATGCAAAAAGCACGGGATTATTGGTATATTCTAGAGGACACAATAGAGGGTTGTCAGGGATGAATTGAATAAAGACTTTTAACATTCACAAGAATAATATCGAAACATTTCGGTGGAAGCAATCCGGGAAACATTGTTAAACAGTTAATCTAGCCAACTCTTCGAGGCCGTGAACAAGCTCAGTTTGACGTTTACATTAGACCCTTCAAATTACCTGGTTCGCATCACCCGGTAATCGCCAAGCAATGAGGTCGTTTCGCATATCATCCTCTCTAACCTCGCGGGTTCCCTTGTAACTCACTTCGCGCATTGGGTCGTTATCAATTGTCATAGTAGACGTCATGCTCGCCATACTACGCGCATGGTCGAGGTGGCGCTCATGGATGCGTACACCTTTGCGCCGGTTCGACGGAGTAACTGTAACTGTCGAGAAGCTCTTATCACTCGAGTTACTTGGTGTGCGGCGATGTGAGGAGCCAGCCGGGCCGTTATTTTGGTGATTGTGCGAAGGTGAGGCAGTTCTGTTTGAGTGGTGGTGATTATGGTGATGAGGATGAAGGAGGTTGTGAGTTATACGGCGAGTGTCGCGGGCTCGGATGGTATCACGTGGACTCATATCATCGTCGTCGTCGTCTTCTTCTCCATCAGTGATAGGGGAAGCATTATGAGGTTTAGTTTTCCATCCGTTACCTCCGTTGAAAATATCCTCAATGACTTCTTCAGCGGAGTGCTCATTCGGTTGCCGACTCCACGAAGCAGCGAGAACGCTTCGGTACAGGTCTTGGAGCTCAGCGGCGTCGCGAGGCTTAGATAAGTTGGGAACCGCGACAGCTATTGCTATATATTGTCAGCGGCAGGGAATCATATGGAAGAATCAGTTCAACTTACGCCCAGCGTCGTCCTCTATTGCCTCGCTCATGATGCCTCCAATACCTCCAAAGACGGGAGCCGTTTTCAGAGGAGGAGCTACATAACTCCGTTCTCCGTCGACTTGGATCATGAGGATACTGATCTTCAACGTGCTGTTGACTTTGCTATCCTGCATGAGATACCTTCTCACAATGCCATCCTCGACAACATCTGAATCACGGCGCGGCCGTGATGTACCACCCCTCGTCGGGCTGACACCCATACTGTTGCTACGCATACGACCAGGAGATGCGACATCCTTGACGAAGGCTTCGCTCTCTTCCACGTACTCGCTCAGGTTGAGGCGAACAATACCAAGGGTGACCTTCTCTGTCAAGCCAAATTCCTGTATGACCTCAAACTCCATGGGACATTCGGTAAGGTTGTTATTGCGGTCTATCGATATGCGGATAGAAGGTACCGCGGTGACAAAGCCCCATTCAACTCTGTGGTTGGCAATTGGACATTTCTGCGTGCGCCCGCGATGCTCCGCGGTCATTGAGTGAGAGAGGTGCCATTTGACAAAAGCCTGACCAGAAACGAGCGGCACGTTATTAAGGTCGTAAATCTAGGAAGTAATAAGTCAGGGTTTCCTCATAGAGTGGCTGGATGTAGAGTGAAGGATGTACCTTGAGATGAAGGTCGAATTTTGGCTAGAGATGAGTCAACCTGAGTTCGAGTTGAAGACTGAGATGAATCCTTACCTTACGAGCCTTGCCAACTTCAGGTTTGAGAAAGCCCATGTTAGCAAAGATTGTCAAGATATCCCTCTACCGATGATTCGCAATGCTCAAGTTACAACAATGTGAGTAAGGTAGGTATATAGCGAGCTCGCTTGAGCGTGACTACAGACTTCCGTAATGAGACTGCAGTGAGTGAATGAGTGCTGGTTGCAGTATCGGCAAAGTTAAGATGCCAGAGAATATATATACAAACAGCCCGCGTAATGCAGCGGAAATGCGAACCTTGTGGGGATGCGGCTTACTTAAAGAGGCCATCCCCTTCTGGATCTACCTCTGTTTGTTTGGCGTGGGCTTTGGCGTTGACTTTGACTTTGACTTTGGCTTTGACTTTGGATTTGGCTCTGGTCTGCCAGACACTTCCAACTCTAGTGGACTCTGTCAGCGACTGGCCTAACGATACGGGGGTCCTCTATGGCGGGCTGTATCTGACGGAACGGTCGCGGCCGTTTGAATGTGGAACTGAAACTGACTGTAGTCAGTGATGATAAGATAAGCCCGTGATCGAGAGCTGATGATCCCAACGTAAATGATGAGGATATCGTCATGTGCAATGGTTGAAGGATGGCCCCTGTGACTTGACGCCACGAGAGATGTAACCAGCAAAGCCACAGGAGGCTGATAGCCGTCCTGATAATCAAGAGTACCTACCGACTTACCTCTGTATTACTCAAGGGAGGGCATGTTAACTCAAAATAATTGCATACCTACCTAGGTAGATATTCATCTTTTTTAGATATCATATTCCCGAACGCTTTACTAAGTATAATCTGGCTGTTACACTCTTGTCCAAGCCTGGAAGTGGTATTATCCCCGTTGATGAGGTCCTACATTTGGTCTTCAGCTCCCTCGCTTCTAAAAAGAAAGAAAGAAAAACGCCTGCGAGTCATTCCAGCAAGGCTCGAGCCCGACCCGACCAGCTGGACCGCCACCGATTCATATGTTTCATTGAGAGCCATTTACTCCGTAGATAGGGAGAAATGGATTTAAAGGAGATCGATCTATCGGAAATGTCTCAACATCGAGATCCTACAAGGATGATTTTAGACATGATTGTATGGTTACTCATGATACATAATAACCATCATGTTCTTAGAACTTCTAACAAACTGGTAACAAGACCTACTGAATACGACTTAGTTTCTCAGCGCCCATGTTCGATTTTGAGCTGAGAGAGTAAGCGATCCTGGCAAGGTGAAATAGTCTGAAACAGAAGAGGAACAGGGGGGGTAGTTCAGCCGTCGAGAGAAGAGACAAAAGACAAAATCTATTCTATAGTTACCCATGGACCGAGAACCAACAATGGACTATTGCAGATAGAGCTCTCAACATCACGTAATATTCTCAACCTTGATAGTAAATTCGAAGTAAGAGTCTAGGCTAGCGGCACGATTCAAGTCTTTCCTGGTCATTATTACCTAGGTATGTGCCTTGTTCGTCTAGCTTGTGTGACCATACAGACCAAACAGTTCCCTCTCCTCCCGCGAGAAGAGATGACAAAAGAGACAACTTGTACTATTATGCACAATCTTCTCCCTTAATTCTCAAACGCCCGTTTCCCGATCTGTCCTTCGGCTCCCTGCCGCCTTGCAGGTTGCATCGCTTCCTTATGATGGCGTTCTCAAAAGAAGCAATATACCACAGTTATGAGACCTTGGAGTCCGATGCTTCGGTAAGATGTCCCATCGGTCACCTCTCACCATGAACCTTAAGCATATTTCACAACAATGTGATCGAATAAAACTGAGAGGTCAGACATGTAATATAGAAGCGGCCCTGCAAAAAGGGGGACGATCGCCGTTGAGTCCTGATCTCTTTCTTTGTCAAAATCATCTACTCTCGAGAATGTGTGACTATTTCTTTGTATGGGCTCCCTCGTTACTTGAGTTAGTGCAGTGAAGGAAGCCTCTTGCTAACCGCCAATGCAAGGTCGAGTTTCGGTGCCAACATCATGCTTGGATTGTTCGAAAGTGGTGCCCAAAATACGAAAGATCACAACGACCATGTACGCCTAATGTTGTTGATCCCCCGGAATTTTGGTATGTTCTCCGTCATTACATCGATCTGTGTCAGATGCATTGAGACACTAATAAGCTGATCGGGTTCTAGGGGCCATAAGATGTGTTCCAAATGCCAACCTCCAGGACAATTGGCAGAAGCAGTGAGGAGACATTACAGTGTTACGGGATAGAGCCAGAATAGACGATTCGGGGAAGCTCAGTGGCCTCATCATCACGTTTTGATCAAAAATCACTTTCTCGTCGCGGCTTGGTAACCAAGTAGACCCCAAATATCTGATCGTCTCAGCTTGGCAACATCTAGGACGATTATCTGGCGAATGGCGCAAACTTGATGGATTATTATACCCTTACTAGAGGCGTTCATATGTTATTTCGATGTCAATGTTGGATAATTCAATACTGAAACCAAATTACTGATTTCATTAACGATGTGCAAATGTGTCAAAGCGCATGTTGGACGTGTTCGTCCTATGTAAATAAAGGTTCCTTAGCTTGGTGGCTAGCTCTGAAGAACTGTCCTGGCTTGGGAAATAAAATCGCGTGGCTTCCAACTGATCTATTTTTTGCAGAGAAAAAAAAAATTAAATAAATAGCAAAATTAATCGACTGACTCGCCCTCTTCTGTCAAAACAAGCCTCCCTAAGTACCTACTAGGTAGGTATTCACATGTCATGATGGCGGTTCTGAAATGATGACTTCCATTTAGGGTCCGTCAAAGCTTATCGATAAAGCTTTTATTTTCTTTCCATCGCGTTTCGACGTTTACATTCAAGATGACCAAGAACTCCCAAGATTGATATCTTGACAACAAATATCTCACCATGGCTCCGGGATCTTCTACCGGAGCCCAATCTGGGCCGGACAGCAGAAAGCGAAAGGCCGACACATCGGCATCGAATGGCCGTAGGGAGAAGCGCTCTGTGGTTCATTCTGCGCGCAGCATCCCTGCACAGCCCGCCGAAGCTGCACTCAAAGATGGCGAACTTGATCTCCAGGCTTTTGTGGCTGCCCACGAGTTCGAGGTTCGCGCACTTGAGCAGAGCATGGCCACATCGAAAGCTGTTGCTACCAGTCGCGCCTTTCAGAAGGTACCAAGAGGCTTACGCCGCCGCACGGCGAGTCACAACCCCAAACGGGTGCCTCGCCGACTGCGAAAGCGAGCTTTCAAAGAAATGAAAGACGACAACACTCCGGTTGTCGAAGCCAGAAGGAGGAAACCCAGAACAACGCGAGCGAAAATAAGATCCGAAACAGCACGAAAGTTGGGAATATTGGCAGCGAGGAAACGCAAGGCTAGCCAGGCGAAGGCGAAGGCGAAGCAGGATGGAGATGTCAGTAAAGACAAAGCATTAGCTGTAATAGGAAGACCACCGAGACCAAAACTTCGACGAAACGAGCTCAACGAGCCTCCAAAGCCAAAGTCCAAGTTCCGCAAGCGTCAACTGAACAAAACATGGTTACCAACTCACTCATGGCATGCCAAAAGAGCACGCATGACTGATCCGTTGGAGCCTTTATGGCGGTTCGCTATCCCATTAACACCAAACGAAAAGATATACCGACCTACACATCGAGCTCAGGGCGATAGAGGCGCAGTTGTATGGGAGATGAGCTACATGAGCACAATTGGACTTTACGGTAAACGCGCTGGCATAGAACGTGTATTGAAGCGGATAGGGGTTGTTCAGGATTCGTGTTGGAATGACAGGGGAAAGAAGTGGAGGATCGGAACCCGCTCGTGGACCGGTGTTCTAACTCGGACAGTTCAAACGGGAGAGCAGAATCAAGTCGACCGAAAGATGATCGGACCATGTACTATCTTATGGAACCCCGAACCACCGACGCAAGAAGACAAGCAAGAGCTCAAACAAGAATCGAGACAGGTTTTCTTGAGGATCCACCCATCAGCCTTCCTCGAACTGTTTAACGAGTTACTATCTTTAATAAAGCAGGAAAACCCTCGGCTTTACATCGAAGATCTCCGGTTTGAGATTGGAAGCTTAGACTTGACAGGACCGGGATCTACAGAAGCTCTGCTAGCTATATTACGTACTTATCCGATAAAGGACAAGACGAAGACAGATCATACTGAACTTTTTCAAGGGCTGGCCGGGTTGACAAATGCGGCCACTCTCCCTGCTGGCGCAGTGTTAGGGTTCTCGGTGCAGGATCCCCGTCTTCAATATCCTCCAATTCGCCTTGAGGTTCCCGAAGACCCAGAGTCACAACTTCAACTCCTCGAAAGGATAACGCCGTGGCTGGCCGAGGATGGTTTGAACCCGTATGCCTTATTCGATCGCGACACTCGCCATGCCGCGTCCTGCTTCCCTTCACAAAAACAAATCGATAGACGACGAGCAAAAAATGCTCCCGGAACCACCTTGAAACTCACAGCAGATGATCCCCCGATCCCGGTCATCCTTTTGGCTTCCCGAACGGATAGAGGCACACAGAAGCAAGGTACATGGACTCTGCTTGCACCATGGAAGTGTATACAGCATCTATGGTACTGCTTGGTGCATTATCCCCTTTCTTCAGGGGGTAACCCACGATTCGCAGGTCTGAACGAGATCCGCCAGGTTGCCTTCGAACGAGGCCAAGCTTGGTTCCCTGGGGACTATCCGGGAACCAAGGCGGGTGCTGCATGGGAGCTCGAAGAGCGTCGAAAAAGAAAAGCGGCTTGGGAGAAACGACCAAAGAGCAAGAGAACCGCATGGGAATCACTTGATCTGGGCGGTGGGAGGAAGGGCGAGATTGGCGATGGCTTCGCTAGCGATTTTGAGCTGTTGTTCAATGCAGCAGGTTCACAAACTAGCGATGAGAACAATACTGAGGGCGCGATGGACGTGGACCAGGACGAAAATCCAGCTTCAACACAAGTATCGAAGCAACAAGAGCCACGCATTTACCAGCTGCGTCAAATCACGAAAGATGTTTTTGACCAAGCCGTCACTTCTCCGTCTACCCCTTCAACAATACCGATAAACGCTCTTCTTGGAGTCCGTATATCTCTAATCTCTAGGGGCGTTGTCACACCCTGTGCTCGCATCTACCGCCTTCCATCTCGTCCTACCACAGCTCCACAGTCCTCTGAAGCCGAAGTCCCTGCCACTATTCCCCCGGGTTCATTATCTACGCCCTCCTCGCTTCCCTACGATCTTCGGTCCCAATGGCTCTCTCAGGCCCGGCCGTCTCTGTCCACAAAGAACAAAACATCCAGAACCTCGACGCCCCGCGACTTGGAATTTCTGAAGCGTCAACTTGCTGCTGAACTTGTCTCTAAACCTGCTCCTTACCCCTTTTCGCCGGCTAATGAATCCGACATGAATGGCCATCCCCTTGTTCCTAACGCCGAAGATCTCGTTGGTTTCGTCACCGCCGGATCATTTAGTCTAAGTGAGGGGCACGGTATGGCCATTGGTTCAATCGCGATAGACAAGGTGTTAGACGATGTCAAGCAAAACGCAAAGGAAGGACGATATTGTATTGTTAGAAATGCGGGTGAGAGCGTCGGGTGGCTTGCAAAATGGGAGGCTGTCTAAATATGTTATGATTTAAACATCAACTGGCGTACTGACACAGTAGTTGAATTCTTCTTTTCGGACATCATGAGTGCGGTTGGCGAGGCATGCGTGCATTTATACCCATGCCTAAACATGATACATAGATAGGCATTAGTTTACCGGCCATGAGAATTAATAGCGCCAGGAGTTCTGAATTTATGGATGTTCATTAAACAGGGAAGCGAAAGGCGCCATTGACATTCTTGCCGCGGGCAAAGTGTCTTGATGAGGGGTCGCGCCCTTCAACACTATGCAATATAACACTCAAGCTTCTTCCTTGTCTCAATGCTTTTTAATATCAAACATTTCGGTCTCGTTGCCACTATCACTCGTATCAAAGTAACTCAATGGCCTCAGAAGAATACCCTGCAAGCGTCTCTGGCGGATGTCTCTGTGGCTCAGTTCGCTACAGGCTGACATTTCCATCTGGCCATGACTGGAAGAGAAGCGTACGACTCACTTCCCGTTTCTCAGATCTCATTGAACTAACCATCACTTGGCAGTGCTCAACCTGCCAATGCTCCCAGTGCCGTAAGAATGGCGGCTCTCTCATTGCATGGCTTCATTCAGTCCCTGCTTCCAGCGTAGAGTTCACCTCTCAGACGACGCTATCGCGATACCACGCCTCACCGGAAGCCGCACGAGGCTTCTGTACCAGTTGCGGCAGCTGGCTCTTCTGGCGCTATGAAAACTCCGAAAAGATCAGCATGTCTGTTGGAACATTTGACAAAGACGACCTGAAAACCTGGGGCCGGCAACTATCCTATTCGGAGGTCCATCTTTGGTCCGAGGATGTGATCGAGGGTATCACGGATCACCTGCCAGGAGAGAAATGGAAGTATGATAATGAAGGAGAAGGGGCTGAGAGGATAGCATGAGGGGCACCATAAGCACGTTGTTTTCTATGTGAATATATATTTCATCGTGTGTTTGTTTTACGATAGTATAGCCGGAAATGGTTCCAGGAGTCGTACTGGAAGTGGCAGTGATGTCGTCTAGTATTCCTTTGAAAATGGCTCTTTTCCAACGCCTGGTTAACAGCATAACCACTGTCTCTGGCAGTATCTGCGCAGTAGATCCCGTAGAAACGCCGCATATAAACACGAAATAATCGAAAGGCGCAATAAACCCAAACCTTTTTAGTCCTCTTCACTAATCTCACTTTCATCGCCATCAGGGCTTTCTTGTTGGCTGTTCTCCAGATTTTCGAACGCGTCCTCGAGTTCTTTGGCGAGATCGACTTCTAATCCTTCCTCCCCTTCCTCTTCCCCGTCTACATCCATAGGATCGGGCCCAGTCTCATATTGGCTACGGTTGTTGACAGGGCTGGGCAGCTTGAACTCAAAGTCTGGATCATCATCTTCCTCGCCGTCGGCATCATCACCTTCAGACTCGCGCTGATCCATGAATTCATCAAAGCGGCGCACAGACGGGAAAGCAGGCGAGAAGTCAGTCCTACGCGCTGTGTTGGTGTCGGCACCAGGATACTCGACAAGAAGGCCACCATCGTCATCATCCTCATCCTCGTCCTCTTCTTCGGGGGCTGGTGTACGCTTCTTGGGCTCCGCAGGTTTTGATTGTTCATTAGATTGAGGTACTGGTAGCGAGAGCTCGATATTCTTGGGGGCCTGCTTCTTCTCGGGCTTGCGCTTGACATCTCTCTTCTGTATGGAGGATTTGGCGCGTGCTTTGGCATTGGATTTGTCGGAGGCACTCTTTTCAACCTTTGTGTTTGTTTTTGATGCGCTGTTTGATGTGCTGTTGATGTGAGGATATTGTCGACGGAGACTGTCAGCATCGGCGTTACCAGGCAGTCGAGTGACGTTCATGTTGAAGGTAGAGTCGACAAGATCGAGGATAAAGGCCTCGCGGCTGGGGTCGAAATAAAGAACATATTGGCCACTATCTTTATTCCTCGTCCCTGTGAACGCATACTTTGCGTCGTTATCGGTATATGTGAGGTCGTAGGATGCCGTCTTCCCAGGGATAGAGGGTTTTATGCGAGCTAAGTTGGGGGCTGACTCTGACGATAGTGTCGGCTTGTGATTGTCTTGGAGTATGTAAGTATCATGGCACATCGAACTTGGAGGTTGAGAAAAACCTACACTTGATGCCGGTGAAGATCTCGTTTGATGTCTTGCCTAAGAGAGCATCTCCGAGGATGACGGGATAGTTGCCCGTCTTTGTCGGATCGATCAGGCCAGCCGCTGCCATAGTTTGATGCGCGACAGGGCGTGTAGCAAGGCGTTAGAAAGTGAGGGTATAATACTGGCGTTGGAAGGTAAAGAGTGTAGCAATGCGATATATTATCCCTGGAGGATATCCAAAATGTTATTGTCTCGAGTTCTTCGATTCAAATTGACGCGCGGGTTGAGGAAAGGGAAGTCCGGAGGAGGGTCTAGAGTCTAGAGCCCGAGAAGATGGGGCCGAGTGGACGGGGGTTCAAAGTGGGGAGACGCCAGCAGGGGAGTAGGCCAACAGGGTAATAAGAGGAGCAAGTGTACGGAGTAATGTCGTTCGGACCTATTTTATCAACATCGGCGATAAAACCACGATATTGTACTGTCTATAATATCCAGCAATTTCAGAGTTGAGATAGGAAATCGCAAAGACAAAGGCGAATATTGTATGCTTTCAGCAAATCATTTGTTTTGCACTAGGATCCAATGCTTTGATCAGTTGTCACGAGCTGACTTCCATTAATAGACTGACTCACTGTTTTGTTGTAGCCTGCTGAGGCAGTGAACCAGCTTGAACAAAGGAACTCACCAAGTTCCCGATTCAGAGCAACAGGGAACAAAGCACTTTCAAGTCCATTTTCAAAGCTCATGTGATAAGCCTTGCCAACAAGCCTGTTAATCAGCCTATCCTGTTTTACTAAATCCTATTATACGATGCCAAACTCCGTGCCTCCGAAGAATGGCCTTGAAACCTTAACAACTGGTTCTTAGTAGGACATAACAGTGCCGCTTTAGTTTTCAGAATCTACTGCATTGAATTTGGCTGCCTCTTGGCCTCATACGGCCTACTCAAGATCCATAGCCTTCTTTTTGTCCTATTCAAACCTACGGCTCTCTCCGACCATCGTCAACAGCTATCTGGCTCTGTCGCTACTCTGGTTTGATCTTTCGGATCTTCTGGTTCGTGCTGTCCATAATAAAGGGCTTCTCTCCAAACGAGGTTATAGAAATCGTATACGTCACTCAGAATGGTATGCTTACGTCTAATAAGAGTTCTTGACGGGCTATGAAAGGGGTGTGATGACTCATAGACGTGACAGAGATGGTTTTCCCATACTTGCAAGAACATTGGAATATAGCTCTATCTTCAACTTACAAAGTGTAGATGTCCTGCTATCCAACTATCATACATCATACATCATACCCATCATCTATTGTCTAAAACAAAAAGTTTTGAAAACACGGCAGATGGATCGCCAGTAGACTGTGCTGGCTTCACCAAGAATGGGATGTTTTCAGTATGCTTTTTTTTTCTTTTACGTGGTATTTCCTGTTCGCCATGGTATCAGAAAGTAATACGGATATGTCATAACGATGATACCGAGATGTCTTTACAATCAAGCCAATCTCCTCGGTGAAATATCACAGACTGTAGCAAGCAGTTAAACGCCGATGGACAGGCTTCCAACGCAGTTCGACTACTGGGCAGGAGAACATTCGAGGCAGAATCTAGCAACATTTGAGCTACGAATAGATCTATCTCCATTCAAAAAGCAAACTAAACTCATACCAAACTTATCAGAGTATTATGATACCTTAGGATAAGAGTCTCAAGATTTCTTCTAGATCATGGCCGAGTACGGGATCCTTAGGCTACCCAATGTTTACAACCAAGCCTTGGAGTCGGACATAGCTCCGGATTACCACACAAGGTAGATATGTGATGCTGTGATAAGGTTGTGGGGGGTTCAAATGAGGCTTCAGCCTCCCAATATACGAACAAGATACTCATCGCCCTCACTGTTGCCTAGGAAATATATGATGCACAGGGATATAATATCTGGTCTATTGGGAATCGAATATTTATTTATATACAAACTCTTTGAGTTTTAGTAAGAACGTCTGACTCCACTAGCCTTACTACTGATATGGGTCTTGGGTGATAAGGTAAGCATCCAACTTGTGTGAAGCTGGAGTCAAGGCAATATGGCGATGCCGTCTTGCCTGGGAAATGCTTGAGACCTGTTAGAATCTGGGCCTGAAACTGCATAGCCTGGGCTCCAGTATTTACACAAAGGTAGGTATTTGGCAAACATCCAAACTCCAAGTGCCAATGTTCGTATGGCTGTTTTGGCTAAATGATTTAATTTTGATAGATCTTTAGTGTGTGAGAATATCCCAAGTGCTTTGGTTTCGAAGTTTATTATGCGTGTTCCAGATCGTAATCTCGTAGTTTGTGGCTGATCTGAGAACTCATATTCGATAAAAGTCGGCGAAGTTCATATATGGCTCCATTAATTCTATATTCTTTATGCAAGGTGGCAGAGCAATGTCGGCACACCGACATTCGGCGTTTCTTTTGTTCCCTTGCCTTACTTACATCTGAGTCTTCCATACTTGATTGATTTGAAGCCATCAACTTACTCGCCACTCGGTGAGATAGATCTAGGCAACTCGGTAAAAATAGCACAGTAGCTTTTTTCCCTCCAGGCAGAATAGACTCTATTTACCTCTTATCCAATATTAACTCTCAATAAACAAGCCATTTAATATATGCTTTTATCATAAGTCAACCATTCCATATGGTGGTCATAACGTGCCTATGGTTTTTGATCTGCTAGTCTGCCTTGTCTGCCTCAATGGTGCATTGCTGAGACCCGTGTGCCAGTGACCGGCTGAGACGGATGGATAACAGACTTCCAACATCCGTTGGTGATGAGTCAAGACATCGATCAGCAACAGTGCACACCCTCATGTACCAGCTGCTCGGAACTGGCGTTGATCATAACGTCAACATCGAGCCTCAGACACGAAAATATAGATGCGTGAAGTTTTGAGATTCAACACAATCCGAATACCGTGTTCTCTTCTAAACAAACATGGATTGCTGAGCATCCGAGTGTCTTAATACGCTATAGCAAGGGGGTTAATAAGAAGTCAGCTGTCGGCGATTGGGCTTCGGGAATCGTCGATCCGACGTCGATCACTCATGCAGCCCGCTTTTGTTCAAGGAAAACTTACAAGCGACCTGTAGGTAGGGATACAACAGAACGACGAGTCTAGATTCATACAGTTGAAAAGACGGCGAACTCATAGCGCTTCGTTTCAAGCGCGATGCTGAGTGGTCGCGAAAGGTTCTGAGGCCTGCCTCATTATAACGAAGGTGGCATTTCTTGTCTTGAACCTACCTACACAAGCCTGCCTATTCGTTGGTTTTGTGTCAAGTTTGGCAGTTAATCGTATCCGCTAGACTACCTAATACGGTGCACGCTGACACTAGAGAGTTCAGCTAAACCAGACCCAGTTCCTGGATGGTTACTTCAGCTCTTTCCTTGGTCTCGTCTCATCCTCCCTTGTAGTCCTGGCAACGTGATTGGAAAGCGAGCGTGTTTAGGCTTCACATCTCCCGCCAAGTTTTTATGACTCTAACAGCTCGACTGTGGCATTAAGTTCAAACTCGTAAGCCATTGACTAACGATAGCAGTTTTTAGCTCCCGCGAGCTTGTTCTTGGGGGCAAACTCAAGAGCGTAGCTCCCGCCAATTGACTTGTAGTGTTGACCTTCAAACGGCGTAGGCTGGTACGTATGTATGTAGAGTGGTTGCAGCTGCGGATACTGGGGGCTAATTAAGCTAACCATTAATTGTTGCCGATGCCTCGGCCGGGCGGGAAGTTTGAAGGCTGAAGCTTTGTTGAAACGAAACTCAAATGGGGTGCTAGCAGAGTCTACAGCGACACGAATGCTTTGATGGTTCGAGATGAAGAGCTTCCGATGCTTGATGAAGGGCCCCATTGAATGATTGGCAAAAGAGCACTTGTGCTAATTAGTCCTCTTGCATGCGTATCATGCACATCATCTGCAGCCGTCACTAGTCCAGGCAAAAGGGCTGAGCGAGACTTCGCGATGCAGGCGGCTGAGCTTTGAGTTGTAGAGTATTAGCACAAGTTACATTATCCTCTACTGAGCGCTTGAATTGCTGGAAGACAACACTGACAGTCTTTGATGCGAGTTCCAGACATTCATACGCATTCTCATGCCGGTTCATCATCCGCCACCTCCCTTACTGCCCCAGTCTCAGACCTCACTTGGTTATACGATACAACGGCTGAACAACAACAAACTGCGGCACGCCCTCACCGGACAACAAGAGCTGAAAACGGACCCGGATCTCATCTAAAAGTTTGCCGAAACAGCAAGACTGAACCCTTGCGTAAAGCCTATCTACTCTTTGAGGTTGTGGCCCCGAGACATGCGGGTGATCTGCCGTCAAGGGATATCAAGATCTACGTTCGTCACAAACATTTCACATTCTCATCTGACACAAAGTCAGCCATTGATCGAAAATCCCGAGATTCGTCACATTGCGGCTGCATATACACCTGCATGATGTTCACCGCTGCCTCCTCTGCGGCTCGTAAACAGGAGATTGGGTGACTTTTTGACATCCCTCGGAGCGTCGTGGTTGTACGGAACCGGCGTCGCCCAGGCCAGACAGTCAGACGGACAGTTGGGAAATGAACATGCGACGATCGTTGGTAGAAAAAGCATTTACAAGCCCCATTGGATTGCGGCGGTTGCCGTGAAGCAACTCGTCTGAGCCTGACATTGAAATTGATAATTCGCTCGCAATACCACGGCTAATATTCGACTATCCCGCGTTTCGGGGAGTAAACTGCGGAGTGATTTAATGGTTGACGAGGTGGGTCAAACTTCGCGTCGTACGTTTTATGTACCGGAGGGTTAGCTCAATAGGTAGTAGGTAATGGCAAAATGATACTATTAGCCATAGGTAATGTCGTGTCAGAGGTCATCATGAGGGAAATATCGAGTCAGGATGCCTCAATTACTTCCCTGCTTTGGCATGGATGTCGTAACTCGCTCGCAGCTTGCCTGAATGGGCGACTCGATTGGAGTTCGCGAAAGGAGTGTGTTGTAGTAGGGATCTACATATCGGCAATCCAACGGTGTCTTTGAATGTGGAATAGTTGAACGCCGCGGTATCAAATGACTTGTGCCAAAGAGAGGCCGATCGACAAGAGCGGTTTGGATGAACAATTAAGCAATTGACGTTGAAAGTCTCTACGTCATGACATGATAGGCGAGCCGATCAAGGCATTCCTACCTACCTAGTACTTACCTTGGTAGCTTGGAACTGGAGGAGTTTGGGGATACGAATGCTACTGTACGTAAGGTACCTTATACTGACTCTTGTTCGGCAGATGCAATTGTGGTCTGTTGTTTGCAAGTATCGCAGCTTGCCGGCCCTCGAGCCAGAAGATAGAGAAAGGAAAAAGAAAAGTCAAAAAAAGAAAGCAATCAAAGAGACAATGTGCATATCAACTAATAAAAATACCAACAGGAGGGGAATATGTAAGAAAGGCGCCTCGATAAACTAAACAGAGAAAATACGTAGTGGGCTTCTTGGCGATGGAGCCGTCCCGGCCGAGTGCCTCCAATTATCTCATTCGGCAGCCCCCCTGTTCAGCCTGTGGCGTCTAAGGTCGCCTGACTGCCGGGAAGACAGGAACAGAAAGGAACGGTTAGACTACAATTTCGCAAAGTTCAGATGATGAGCCTGTGAATTCGATTCAGCTGCAATTGTCCCATCCCTTGAGGTTTCAATCGATCATCTACCCAAGGTGCTTCCCTACAAGCTGTACGTGTAATTGAATACTGCCAGGGGTGATTCCTTCTGATTCATTGTCCTCCCTACATTGTTTACCGCTCTGTTCTCCATTTCTCAGGCCTGCTCTGCGTCTCCATTCCCACTTACACACATTCTTGTGATGACCCCCTTTTTCTCCAGTTATCGCAATGTATCAGTGTATGTAGGTATCTCCCTCAATTTTGAGACTCCACTATGTGTCAGAGTTCTCGCAAAGAAAGACTCGACTTCGAATGGGCCATTGATGATGTGACGATGCGGATGGCAGGCAAGGAGAGAGTCCAGGACCCTGGTCCCTCCCCCTCGAACCCCCTGTATTGTCTTCTGTCTTGCCGCCCTTGTCAGCCCGAACCCTGGCTTTGGGGGGACCCGCCCTGTGATCGTGAGCTGATGTGGCTGGATATTTGCTTCTTTGCTTGGGTCAGCTTGGCTGTGAGTGTGACGATTGCTGATTATCGATTGCTGGTGGGCATTTTGTATTACCTCGACCGCTCCCGATCACGAAGAATGAAGTGCACAAGCAGAGTCAACGGTATAGATAACAGCCGGGTTAGCATGTTAGAAGGGCTGAAATACTGTATTTTATATCAGTCAAAGAGAGGCTGAGGTAAACAGCTGGCATGTTGGTCCATAATAATATATTGTTGTTCATGTTGGTAGGTCCCTTGACGCATGAGATTTAGTTTATTCGCGGCTTTTGATGTCTTATTTCCTTATTAGCACCCTGCTTGTTTCTTTGCTTTGCTTTGCTTTACCCTGCCTTACCTTACCTTGGCTTGCCTGCTCGGCCTTGTATCTTGGATGCCCACTCTGTTCTTGTCTCTGATCTGCTCTACCTAGCGCATTGTGATTTGGCCTGAACCTTTGATATCTCTTTTCGGAACAGGTATCCCTCTAAAGTGGAGGTTCCCCCGACCTCGAAGTCCCATCCCGCTCCCACCTGTGACTTTATTAAAGTATTATTAAGGATCATATCCCGGCCTCTTTTTTTTTCTAACCTTCTCTCGGTCTCTTTGGACGTCTCTCGACCTTGTCCTTTTCGTTTGAAGCTTGCCTGTCAAAATCTTGCTACTTGTATCTGCACTCTCCCGACGACTCCATTTTCGATCCCATCCTGTCCTTGGCCACCTCCATCCTACCTGATCTTGTTCGTGATTGTCTCTGGCCCATCTTTGCGCCCACCAGCAACTTGCACTTTTATATGCGAGTACGGATTCATTATTCCTATAATTCATCGTCCTCCTCTTTCAGTGCTTTGTTTGATGATTCTTCCTTTTCATCACTTTGTATTCTTACGTGGATGCTCATCGTGGCGCATTCTCACCTTCATCGCCGTCACTCGTATCTCTCCAATCGAAATTGACCTTCAACGTTCCAAACGGCAACAATTCTCCCTCTTGGGCACTGGTATTCAGTCGAATGCGCGCGCAAGATTTGTATGCTCCAAGACTTGACTCAGATCCAAGAGAGTTGTCACTTGTCAGACATTGCCAATTCCCCAGAACCGAATCGAACCCAACAAAACCCAACCCAGCGCAAGGCAACTTGTTAGTTGGCAGCCGGATCTCCCTGGGCTTTGTGTGATTTGTTCCATCATCATCGAATCGTCAATCTAGACGGAGCCACCCAATCCCAGAAGACTTCGCCAGCATCACCCCACGCCCACGCCCTACAAGAAAGTTCAACCACACGACAACTTCACTAGGTAATCTTGATTGCTTTGCTTTTCGCTCACCTCACCTCACCTTACTCCCTCTTGGCCATCGAACATTTTCCCCCAGGACCTCGTCTCTCCTCTCAATGATGCACTGAGAAAGCGATACCCTCGGACTCGACTCGAACTGAACCTCACCGCCACATTTCCATCTCCCCTGGCTAAAGAGTCGCCGTTCCCGGAACATGATCGCTGCGTCCCTCCGTCGGAGCCCGATCATCGCTGTCGATATGGCCAACTCCACCACAACGACGCCTTTGACCACCACAACCGTTAGCACTGGCGTCAACAACGGCGCAGACACTGAGCTAAGCGACCTCGACTACTTCATCACTGTACTCCAATTGCCGCATGGTCGAACGGAGAACCAGATCGAGGATGACCTCGTCTCCAAGGCCAACGCCCTCGGTATCTCGAGTGCGCCTGTTACTGATAAGCGTATCACCTCAAGCGTCGAGTCAGCCTCAACAGTCTATAATGCTCGAACATTTTCTATGCTCTCTGCCGGATCCACAAGCACCGCCCTGACCACGCATTCATCTATCTTTGGTCCATCTACACCTGATCTGGCGCTTTCCAGTGCCCGGCAATCCAAGGATCTGAGCTTTTCCCAGTATGATCGCTATCTATCAGTGATCGACCCTCACTACAACCACTCAAAAACTACAAGGGACTCACAAACGCCCGACGCCACTGCTCAGAGTATATTCAGCGGCAAGACCAAACGCAGCCTTTTCAGCGTTAGGTCGGGCTTCAGATTACGATGGAAGAAGAAGGCATCCCCACAGCCACTTCAGGTCATATTGTGCGTCCTAAACCGGATTCCGACTAACATGGTATCACGAAACCAGAGCGTGCTGACTCTCGTCATAGGACCTGTGCGAGCTGCCGTGCGGACTTCAAGAACTCCAAATCATTACACAGCATCTCATGTGGCCACACATATTGCGATAACTGCCTAAGATCGCTCATCCACACAGCCATGTCCGACGAATCGAGCATGCCACCGAGATGCTGTGCTCAGCCATTGCCGGGATCCTTGATGAAGGATCTTCTCAGTCGCGACGCCCAACAGGAGTTTTTGAAGGCCATTATACAATACAGTACACCCTGGCAGGCAAGAATATTCTGTTCCAACCCTTCATGCGGAGGATTCATTCCACCACATCAAAAATTGGACCCAAAGTATCCTTCCACTGTCACTTGCCGCAAATGCAACACAAGAATCTGCCTTATGTGTAAACATAACGCACATCCGACAGGAAAGGACTGCCCGGAAGATTGGGAACTAGATCAGGTTATCAAGGAAGGGGGCAAAGCTGGCTGGAAACGGTGTTACAAATGCCAGAACTTGGTGCCACTTGAAGAAGCAAGTACACATATGACTTGTCAGTGCAAAGCTCAGTTCTGCTACACATGTGGAGGTGTATGGGATGCTAATGCTGGGTGCCCGAACGATTGCGATGGGGAGGAAGAGATGGACCGGAGGAGAACGGAGGAAAAGGCTCAACTAGCCAAATATGAAGACGAGAAGGCCGCACAGGAAGCAGCCGCTGCAGCGGCATCCGCCGAGCGCCTAGAAGCCGAAGAACGAACGAGAAACAAAGCTGATTTTTCCAACCTCGCCGAGATGCATCGGCAAGAACTTGGACGATTCCTCGAATTCGCTGAACAGGGTAGGGAGCACATGAGGGCTCGGTTTGTCGAGCAGAAATGTGCGATGATGAAGCGTCACGCCGAGTTTAAGGAGAGCATGAAAGAAAAACACGCGAGGGCTGTGAGCCAATTGGAGGATCGTCAGGTAGCTGCCGAGATGGACCTGAGAAACACTCTGGAAGCGAGTGAAAGAAGTGTCAGGATTCGACTGAAGCATATGGAAGCTTACTGTGATGGGTTGGGACGCAATGGTGCGAACTCAAGCCCAGGCTCGAACTCCCAACCACATCGAGTGGTTACGGAACGCGATCTTCGAGAGCTCGGGCAACAGTACAATATTCGCGATGGCATGGAAAGATCGCATCAGGCCAAAATTAATGTGATGAGGGATCGCCAGGCCAAACGCATGGAAGAACTCATCGACCGACAAGAGGCAGAGTACGAAACCTTACTCGAGCGGAATCGACAGGAGCTTGTAGAGTTGCATGCTCAGGCGGTCCTGGAGGAAGAAACACTGGCGCACACATTCACTGCACGAAAATCTAAGCTTGTGCGTCGGTGGGAACTTGCCATTGAGATCTTGCGCAAGGAGCTCGAAGACCAAGACGGTGTCAAGTACGCACCGATTCCCACACCGACGTGGCCTGAACAAACATCGCAGGTTCTTGTCAGACCAAGCCAAACGCTCGGGGAACCCCTTGCTATAGCAAGGTCTTCCTATGGCATATGACTGACTAATGGTTCTTTTGTCTTCTGAGGAAGATAATTTGCATGTCTATCCGCAGCATCACATTGACTGCCACACGACTACCTTTATGATACAACATATTCTTCGTTCCATTTCACTTCACGATCAAAAGCGAATTTGCGCCTTACTCTCTTATAATTTTTCTTGTTTCAACACACGCACATATCTTATACAGCATTATACCAGGCGTAAAGGCCATGGGGTACGGACGACTCAGAGCAATCTCCGTCAGTTTGTCTCTTTCTGGAAATTTCGGGCATTTTCTTAATAGCATCAGCATAGCATTATGGCCGCATATTTCATTCATATATTGGTGGGGGCGAGACAAGGTCGTTATGAGACGACGCTCTGTTCGCAACCATACTCATACCCAGACATCGGTCTTGATAGAGCGGATATCCGAGGATCATAGAAGAAGGAGGAGAGGGTTATCAGACTCCAGACTTCGTTCGCACACTGTTTGCGAACGGACCTGAGTATTACGAAAGTTCTGGAGTGGGTGGCCTGGTTGAATGTGCATGACTGTAAATACCCCGGGCTTGATAGATAGGAATTGAATGATTGACCGAATGAATCAGAATGGTACTTCATCAAGCCATAGTACCACCCACCCGATAGCATGTGTTTGGCAAACGGCATCTGGGTCCGGCAACTTGCACCAAATTCGCCATCGAGAATGCTGTCGCACCCGCGGATTAAGTCAACAGCTGTAGCATCGCAGAAGATTGATGACTCGTTTAACCAGTAACACCAGACATGCACTTGCAGTAAGGTATCGGCATTGGAGGGCTGACGTTGGCGCCGAACCCTAGCCCCTTGTTCTATCCAGCAGCCAACATGCGTGTGTTGCGATAACGAATATTTGAGGTGGGCTGATGTGTATTGTGAAATCCGTTTGGTCTGTTTGTCAGGCCTAGGGTTGCATCGTCAAAGAGTGGCAAACACGGCGTGCTTGTGCATTCGTTTGTCGGAGAATACAGCCATCCTCTTCCTTCGTGGACATGTATGTAGCAAGGTGTTATTTTTTTTTTTCTACAAGGGTGATCATAAAAGACTCAGACTGTAGGACAAAACCACCCAATGCGGGTGATGTTGTTTGTTTGCGGCTGTGGCTGCATATTGTCTTTCTTGTTTTAGAAACAGGCGTCTCGGCAATTCGGGTAGACTTTCAATAGTCTTGTGCGCGTATCCTCTGCTGGAATAGAATATGCTAGGATCTTATATGAAACACGAGGTCTAGTTTGAGGATTTTCAACACTAACTAACCAGCGAGTTATAAATAGGAGAAGCTACATATATGTCTGAGCGACAACCTCAACGTTTCAAAGAGTTGTACGCTCTGTTGGCAGGCTAGGACATCCCTTTTTAAGCATATATGATAGATCAACCCTGTTGGAGCTTTTGTGTGTGGTTGAGGTGTGTTACCGTCAGGTGAGGGGGTATGAATGTAAGTGAGAACGCAACACAAACGTTGTCTCGCCTCTGCAGATATGGCTGCATAAGGCCGCAGAGGGTAATAGCACTGCGGTTCCCGCAGCAGGCTACCATTTGTGCGAGAGATTGGCTGTTATTTGATAGACGAACTAATGCTGGCGCCCGCAGCCACCGAAGAAGGCATGTTTCAATCGGTAAAGAGTCCTGGGCGGAACGATAGCCATCCGTCAGCAACGACGCATATCACATCAGGAGTCAGAGAACCAGGTGAATATAGTAGGTAGCGTTTAGAAAACTGCCGTCAGCCGTTGTGGCTTTTGAACTTGTCCAACTCGTCGCCAAACACGTTGCGAAAAGAGTGGGCGGGGGTACGTAAGTAGAAGACTTCCCGTCCACTTGCAATCTAAAGGTATTACATACCATCAGTACCTTAGGTATAGTATGTACTCCGTACCTAGAGCTTGTCTTGGCTGAGTAGCCGTTCCCTGTAAGAAATCATACATACCTAGGTAAGGTAGGTAGGTAGTGGGTGGGTGGCTTCAAGGCACTGTTTGTAAGGATCATGGGTAAGGTAATTCCTCCGGGCTCTTGCATTCGAGGCGCTTTTGTTTGTGCGTGCTAACTTTGAGGAAGTGGAGGTAAACAATGCCAATGGAAGTCTTTGTTTTGGGTGAAGTTGAGATCGGGGTTATCGAGCTAAGAGAGACAGACGTAGCCACCAAATAAAGGGTCCCGTCCCCCTCGTCCCCTGGAGCCGTCCTGTAGAAAGAGACCCCTAACACCGCTAAAGAACCGCCCCGAGAGACTGCCTTGAAACCCGAGGGGACAAGAAATAGGTGGGCTCAGCCACAATCAGCCCAATTTATGGTTCCAGGTTCCATCCAATCTGTCCGTCTACACCTCACAGGCTCACAGTCAGTGTTTCCTTTCCATTCCCTCCCCACCGGCGGCCGGCCAAGCGATCTCCATATCCATATCCATTTCCAATTCCAATTCCAATTCCAACTCCGACTCCATCTCCATTTGCATTGCATTTGCATCTTGCACCTTCGAGGTATATTTGCCTCTCTAATTTGGCCCCATCCGTTCTGTCACCTCTTCTTATACGGGCGCGTATTCGCCTGCGTTGCCTTGTGCATCCCCGCTGTTCATCATTTCCGAAAGACCGTGCTGCCTCGACGAACAATCGGCCCAGCCAGTCCGTCCTGGCACCGAATCATTGATCACCCCCCCGCCGCTGCGGATTGCGAAGCTCTCCCCATCAGAACAGAACAGGCACACAAAGCTTCATTCGCCAACAGCTGCTCCAACGCTACCATCACTGTTGTCGCCTTGACGCATATCCATTTTGACTTGTTCCTCGCGATTGTCACGGTGCTTATTGCGCTCCAATTCACTGATCCTACCTTAACTCTGCGACGGAACAGTTCCTGCCCAATCTCTACTCCACGACCTGACCCAACTCAAGGAATGTGAGCGTCCACTTCGACCAAGTCTGACTCAAACAAACAACTTGGACACTCCCCGGCATTATAAACTAAATATTCGTGCGGGACACCTTTCCAAATTGACATCAGCATCATGAACGAATACCACCCCCCGTCGGCGAACGAAGCCTTCTCTCCTTCACAGGAGCGCGACCGGTCCGGCAGCATGTCCTTGGGCAATATCCCATTGAGTCCTCAGGGACCCCCATCAGATCACGGCGGTGCTGCAGTTGACGACGCCATGAACAAAGACCAGAAATCCGACGCCGACACCACATCGCCTACGCAAACATCAGGTCCATCCGGTGTGAATTCCGAACAGATTAAGCAAGTTTCGGACGTTTTATCTTCCGAGGTATGACATACCTCAGGCAAAGCAACATGCTTAATGTCTGGATAATGGGCTAACTGTATTCAACAGATTGGCATTGTTACGCTGCTGAACCGCCTCAAACAGAGCATAGCTTCAGCAAAGGTGAGAAACCCACTGGACCCCATCCAGTTTCCCAACACTCAGGTAACCCGGCTTACTAACTGGGGATTCTAGGAATTTGCATTGTTCCTCAAGAAACGATCGAGTCTAGAAGAAGACCATGCCAATGGCATCAGGAAACTCACCCGTACCACCCAGGAGGTCATGCGCCGACCCGATCATCGGCAAGGCACATTCGGCAACGCATACGAGGCTATGGCAAGCACCCACGAGCGTATGGCTGAGAATGGCATCGAGTTTTCCAAAGAACTACACCAGATGCATGATGAGCTTATGGAGCTCGCTGGTGTTGCCGAGCGCAGCCGGAAGTCATGGAAGCAAAACGGTTTGTCCGCTGAGAACAAAGTAGCAGAGATGGAGCAGACTATGCGTAAGAGCAAGGCCAAGTACGACTCTCTTGCTGAGGATTATGAGCGGGTCAAGACCGGCGAGTCGCGCCAGAGCGGCAAAATGTTTGGCCTCAAGGGACACAAGTCAGCGCAACAGCATGAGGGTGAGCTGCTGAAGAAGGTTCAAGCAGCTGATTCTACCTACCACGGGCACGTCCAGGCATTGCAGGCTGAGAAGGCCCAACTTGTTTCGACGACACGCCCAGAAGCTATTCGAGCTCTTCAAGACTCGATTAAGGAGATTGATGCAGGCATCTCATTGCAGATGCAGAAGTTTGGTAAGTCTATCCTCGAGTATTCTAAATCGTACAATCGCAGCTCATTTTTTATTTAGCCTCCTTCAACGAGCGTCTACTATTAAGCAACGGTCTGAGTGTCAGCCCCATTCAGGGTCCTGGGGCCCAAGGCAGCTCTGCTCAACGCAGTCTGCGACAGGCTGCTTCTTCGATTGATAATGACAAAGACTTGAATGACTATGTCACGGCACAGCACAGAAGTGTGCCTCCCAACACTGGTGAAATCAAATATGAGCGCAATCCAGTAAGTGGCTACGGGAAAGTAATCAGTATTTTGACTAACAATTTTAGGCACTTAACCCTCCGGGCTCCAGCAGCCAGCATAATCCAGGAGGCCCTGTCCAACAACCCGCAGCTGTTGTGCAGTCACCAGTATCACAGACGCAGCCCCAAGGTGGTTTCTCCGGACCACAGCCTTTAGCTCCAGGATCAAGGACCAGTACCCTTGGTCTTGGCCCTATTACTGGCGTTACTGGCGGTGACCCTTCATTTCCCCCAACTGATGACCCTCGACCTTTTTCACAGCCTCATAATAGGAGCTTTAGTCAAGGTAACATGCCAGTGCAACAGGGCACTCCTAACCAGCAATTTTCAGGTCGGGGCCCCAATCAACAACAGGCACCTAATCAAAGATATGGTAATGGGGGGTCAATCAGTTCATCTGGGCCACCGCAACTTGGTGCCCTGCCCTTCCAGCCTGGCGGTTCCCCTCCTCAACAGCCAGTTCCTGGCCAAACTCCTCATGAACGTTCAGGAAGTGGGGTAAACTCTGGACAAGGACCTCCAGGTGCTACACGGTCACCACCTCCCTATGGAGCTTCTAGTCACCCTCCTCCTGGGCCTGGGCCTTCCGGGCCTGCCAGGCCAATGTTCGGCTTGCCACTGAGTCGTCTTTATGAACGTGACGGCTTGGCAGTACCAATGGTTGTTTACCAGTGTATCCAGGCGGTGGATATGTACGGCCTTAATGTGGAAGGCATATACCGCCAGTCTGGGTCCATGGCTCACATACAAAGACTAAAGAATATGTTCGACACAGGTTCGTCATGTTCTACTTGTACAAAGTACAGGGCTAATCACATAGCAGAGTCATCCAACCCTGCGCTCGATTTTAGGAATCCCGAGAACTTTTATCATGACGTCAATAGTGTTACTGGCCTGTTGAAGCAGTTTTTCCGTGATCTCCCCGACCCACTACTCACCCTCGAGTATCATGATAGCTTCATCACGGCTGCCAGTACGTCGCTCCAATTCCTTCCTTTCGTGTGTCCACCTCTCCTTGGCAAACACTGACTGATATGCACAGAACAAGAAGACGATACGGTGCGTCGCGATTCGATTCACGCGATCATCAACAGTCTTCCTGATCCCAACTACGCTACACTGCGTGCTCTCACTCTTCACCTCTGGAGAGTCATGGACAACAGCCACAACAACCGCATGAATTGCCACAACCTAGCCGTCATTTTTGGCCCGACACTCATGGGCACTGACCCCAGCACCGCCATTGCCGATGCGGGCTGGCAGATTAAGGCCATCGACACCATCCTGCAGAACACGCTCCAGATTTTTGACGAGGATTAAACGTGTATGTAAGCGCCTGGCGTTGGTTAAGGGCATAATATGTAACGCTTGTCGAAGGAGACGGAGAGGGATGTTTATGTCTATGCATGTTGGCTGTTTTTATGTTGCATGGCGCATCATATCTAATGCATGTTCGTTTCTTCTCGTGCTTGAAGATTAGTGTAAAACCACTGGGTGGCAAACGTGAGCGCTTTTTTCCCTTGTGCTTCTTTTGCGCTTGTTCAGTTTACATCTTATTTGTTCTCTTGCGTGTGATGGCATTCTGTATGTGATGGGTTAGACTCGCAGTTAAAAATACGCGAGGCATTTCAAATAATTTGCTGTAGGGTAAGCTATGCCACATGGCCCTTCGGTCTTTATCAGTAGTTATCGCTCCTGTTTAAAAGTCTATGGGATGTCTCATGTTCATGGCTCTCGAATCACTTCCACGGGAGCAGTCACGTCAACAGGCTCACGCATCATAGGGTGCATATCAGCATAATCACCGCTTTCCAGCATGGCAACCTAGTCGAGATGGTGATATGATGCTAATCAAGTGACTTGATTGAAATTCTATGCTATTCCACTCCAATGAGTGATGCAGATAAATGCAGCGAGCCTTCTGCCCTCTGTTCTCATCAGACACCAACCTTGATGTCTTTCGTACATGATAAATGCTCCAAGTATCGTGCGTGTTCTGTGCTCGACATATCATCAGCCGTTTCACCAGTCCTCTTTGTAATCAGCGCCATGCAAAAACACACAAGCAAACCCCAGAAAGCAGAAACAAAAAGAAATGCGTCATCTTCCCATAAAAGACAAAATAAAATATTCGACGAGACCATTGATGCACTATGCCCCTTGCAGCCCAGAATAAACAATACTGAGAATAATATCCGTCTTGCAGTGCACATTATCGCTTATGCCAACATGCCTGAGTTCCGTAACAGGGGTATAGCCGTGAGAAGAAGGAAAAGAAAACTTAGACACAGTCGGGTGTATGATAATGCATGTTGGTGATGCTAATGATGATGTAGGGAAAAGCCTGAACGCACTTCGCGTCATGCTGTATGAAGGGTGTCAAAATCTTTGACATCGATAACTTGGTTTGTGGTGATTAGAAGAGATACAAGCCGGTCCTGAACGATCTCACTGAAGCTTGATAGCTTCAAAAAGACCTAGGCTTAAGCTCGTATCGTTCTCACCCACATTGGGAGTCGGCTCGCTGAGCACCTCCCAGCGACGAAGAATGAAGGGACTCAGGCGCTCCTGGACTACTGGCCCGATGCCGTATTGCGCACCCATACCACGAGCGGCAGCACTCTGAGGCGTTGCCGCCTTTTCTCGGTGGGAGAGCATAAGATTATCTGACGGAGACAGTGGTGGTGAGCTGAATAAATAGTAAAGCCGAGGGTCAGATGATGTTCCCTGGTTAGGCATCCCGCCTGGAGTTAACAAGATGGCCCTGGCACAGTTGGCTCGCAATTCCTCGGGCAGGGCATCTACCAGGAGAATAGCAATGTCGAAGACCTGGTGGACAAGAGAGCCAACAATAGCTGGCGGCAGTGTTTCCAACTCAAGTAGCAGCCCGCAAAGAACAAGGACAATGCGTGCTCGAACATCATGCACGGGTGGGATGGGAGGCCGTGTCGCCGAAGCCGTGGGAAGAGGGGCTGATGGTGGCTCGGACGACAAGCTATGGAGAGTCACAAAGCGAAGCATGGCGGGCAGCCAATGCTGTAATACGGCGGCGTGACAGTTGGGACGCTCCTGAGGCCCTGCTGCGACGATTTCCCACAGGTCTGTCAGCTTCTCGACCATGCCCAACGATAACTGTGCCATCTTAGGGGGAGCTTGGCCCGAAATAATAGCCTCCACTACTTCTAGTAAGTTCTCGGCCATGCGGAGGGACTGCCGTGACCCAGTGTCGACAAATTCAGGAGCCTTCGATGAAGGGATCAAGTCGAGAAATCCAGTTTGAGCCTGTGTCTTGAGATGCTGGGTAATGTCGTCACTCAGACTAGGTAATAAACTGGTCCACATAATATTGCCTGCTTCAATGGCTCGATCCATCGCCCTGGCAAAGATCTCAAAGCGAGAGGAACTCTGATCTTGTCCCTCAATTACATTGGGCTGTGGCAAAGACAGGTCTAAGTTAAGCTTCAACTGACAGAACGGCAGTGTCAGCTCGTTGGCAATCTGTAAGATATGATCGAACGAAATTTGAGTATCGCCCGAGTCTCCAGGAATAAGAAGTTTCGTGGTCACCTTGCGGACAAGACCGACAGCTTCAGCAGGAAGCGCTCTGATGCCTAAAGCATTTGAGACAGCGGAGGAATCCACCAGAACAAGAGTTCGTAACGTCTCAAGCAGACTTTCTTGGCAATCAATATTGTCAAGAGGAAACTCGTTGCCATTGACATGATTTCTAACAGTCGAGTACTCGAGCAAAGCGTTTCGAACAAGGTTCAGCAATCCTTTGGACTGCTCAAATTTGGCGCACTTTTGCTCGGTATGAAACCGGTAGCTTTCCTCAGCCACAAGCCCTGTTCCCTGGGGAAGCGGCATGATGATGAGTTGTAAGAGTTCTTGTAAGTATGTCGCAGGACCTTTGGACGACTCTGGGGCAAGAGTCTGGATATTCGCGAACGGGGGGCTTGCGGTGCTCATTATAATAGGCATTGTCAGACACCCTGTAATGATAAGAAGTGGGAATAAGGTAGAAAGGGAGGAGCGGTTTGATATCGAACGAATATGACTTGTCCAGTCGGTCATGAGCTTATCGAAATGGTGAGCATCAAAAACTCGTATTCTTGCGAGTAAAGTTGCCAACACCCGGCGTGTATCGTCCTCCTTCTCCCACCCGCGCTCAAGAGCAGGGATTATCATTCGGAAAAGCTTGTTCATTGTTGGAGGGTCCAATCGTGTCCCACTGGAAAGTGTTTTCTCGACATCTTCAGCTACATTGTTTTCAGCTTGGTGAGAGGGGGTTGCCACGATGTCGGAAACCGGGGAGCAAGCATCAATAGCGTTGTTGCGATCATTTTGGACGAGTTCTTGGCGAAGCTGGCTGGCAATCACCTCATGACCAGCCATGCGTTGGGCAAGACTGTCAAGAGCAGCAAGTAGCGGTCGTGGAACGAGTCTTTGCTCCTCGTTCATCATTCTAAGGCGCTCGATCAGGCTGTTAAACAGTTCATCTGCGCTATCCAAGGCGCAGAAGATCTGCAAGTTTGAATGGACAGTATCGGCAACCGACGCCAGAACGTCAGAATCGGCGGTCTTCGCGCAAGCTCCAAGAATGTCGGATAACATGGCGTAATCTTCGGCCGTTTCCATAATGTCTCGAACAGCGGTGAACATAGGCAGAGACAAAGAATGGCCCTTCATGATGAACTGCCCAGTTAGCTCATCGCGCAAATGTGCCCCAATGCTGCTCCTTAGAGCAGTACTGCTACCGCCCAACCGTTGCAATAGCCTCTTGAATGACATTGGCTTTCGTCCTGACAATGGATCATCTGACAGTAAAGGGAGCCCCACAACATGTTTCACGACCCTGATTGCGTTGGTGATGTCTTGTTCCTCCTCAGCGATCGAATAGTTGCCAGCCCGTCTTAGTAGATTTCCTCTCTCAGCCCTTTTCTTCTCAGATAAAGCATGAAGCGGAAGCTCGACTAGCAACCTGCTAGAGCACGGACCTGATACGGGGTCGATTTCCGCGCCACAATGATAACCACCACGAGCGATAGTCCACTGCATATATTGCGAGACGGAAAAGTGGCCGGTTCGAACGAGCTCCGTGACAAGGTGATAGACGAGGTTCTTCCGTGCCTTGTCATTGGGAGCGATGTTGTCGAGCATCTCGAGGATGGGCGTAGTAGGGTTCACACGAAATTGGCTCCATTGCCGAATTAAACGGGCTGCGGCATAAACCTTGGCTAAACCTGGACGATGGAACGAAGTTGCCCACTCAACTACTGTCCTCATTATCAAAGACTTGTTCTCGCTCGTTGCCCAGCATGCTGCGGCTAAATGGTTATCGCCAGACTCTTTCAAGGCAGCATCAAGCAACTTAACCAGCTGACTCCGCCCGGCAGGAGGAGAAGCAGTACTAGACACAACCAGCCGTGAGTTTCGTGAATTAATGGCATGTAGTGCCTTTCGAGCCTGCTCATCATCAGAACGTACACAAGCATGTAAAGTATCCTTGTACGTCAACCAGGCTCCAGGGTTGATAAAGCTCTCTGGGTTGGAACGAATTAGTGAGCCGAGCAAAGCTGACAGTCTACTGGAGAGTTGCACAAGAAGATCCTTATCAGGGTCGTTGGATATCTGGTTTTGCTTAGTCAAACCGTTTTGAATAAGAGTTGCGAGTGAACCTACCACATGCAAGTGGCTGAGTAGAGCAAATACAAGCCTCCGGCCATACTTGCGTGACCTGAGAAGGTCTTTCCAGTAAATCTGAGCAATGAGCAGCCACATGGGAAGACGCGACTGAAGGCTATTCTCAATTCCAGACACAACCCAATCAAGGTAATGATCTCGATCTAGCAACTGCTCTGAGTAAAGGTTCGTTGCTAAGCGGATACTGTGTGACAGTTAGCTACCGTGCTTCTGGTACAATAAGCATGTCGACTTACGCATATGTGACTCGGCTTTTCCATTCACTCTCACCAAAACCAGCAACAACGGCATCGACAAATTGCTCAACAAAAACGGTCCAGTCGCGAGCCCATTTCAGTTCACCACCCATAACAAAGGCACCATTGACACCCTTCCTCTTCAACCCCCTGATCTCATTGGCACCGACACACTTTGCTAACCAAACAGCTCGCTCGGCGGGAACATTCTTGTTCAAGCATTGGTCGAGTAGCGTTCTTCCGCGAATGCCATGGGGAATTGTTCGGCTGAGGCGTCTTAAAGATATCGCGGGATTCGCAAGGTCCTTGAGCCAAACCTCTCTCTTCGTATCCGTGAGTGTGACTCGAGGTGGTGGTTTGAAAGTCGAGGGCGCATTGATCTGTCCTCGATGTCTGCGCTGAGTCAGAACTCCCATAAAAATAGTAGACAGTGCATTCAGGCCAGTCTTTTGCTTCAGAGCCGGAAAGATGGCAAGCTTAGCAGACGAAGTTTCGGGAACATTCAAGTTCACCTTATCCCATGTTCCTTTGGTGATCGCTTCGCTACTCCACTCGTCTTCATAATGTGCTCCATTCCAGGGAAAGAAATCGGCGTATCCAGAGTTAAGACCTTTGCTGAAAGGGTCGACGGGATTTCGTACTGCAGTTTCGGGTCGGTTGGCTGAGAAGTATCGTGGCGCGACGGAGGGAATCTCGACGGTGTATGGCTTTGGCCGGGCATCTTTCTTGACTGGCGCAGGCGCTGTCGCTGTAACTCGAGGAGCGAATCTCGGTTGCGAAGGTACTGGTCGACGTGTTGGCATCGGCATCAAAAGGAAGCTGGCGCTGTCGGCAGGGCTGCCGACCATAGCTTGAAAGGGATCGGAATTGGTAATTCGCGAGGGTGTAAGAGACTGCGGCGATTCGGATGTAGGTAAAGAACTAGAAGAAGCATTGTGTGACAACTCGAGCCGAAGACGTGAGCCGCCTCTTCTAGGTGTTGTGTGATAACGATTAGGGGTAGCATCGCCGGCGTCGGCGGTTAAATCGATGAAAGAAGCATCTTTTCGAACTGGCGAGGCAGCCGCCATAAACTGCTGCTGATGAGATAATGATCGCTGTGGCGGGGGGCGCTGGACAGGTAACGATGATGAGCTCACGGAACGCTGAGGCGGCCGCGGATGGGCGCCCATTGTGGTCCGCGAGGTCATTTCTGGGTCGTGGGCGGAGGCGCCATTCCGAAAAATCTAAATAAAGGGATGTATCGACTTGTGTTTTATGTGATGACGATGGACAACCGCAGTAAACGCGACTCCTGGGAATGGTGCTGCGATGTCCAACAGTATTCGGTGGTGCCTCAATACTCAAAGGTGAAATGGGGCTCGAGGTTTGCGTTCCTATGGTCGCGTTGTCGTTGATACGTGGTTTGTTGAGCCAGCCGCGCAACCAGAAGCATAGATGGACGAATAATCAACGTGATTCGGGAATCCGAACTCGATTGTTATCCATGCGTTCTATCATCCCCCAACTATCGCAGCCGCCGTTGCCGTTGTTGTTCCGGGTCGATAGGATGGAGCCACGCACGCGAATGGCTTCGACTCGGTGGAGTTGGGTTGTTCGAGTCAAAGAGGAGGAAGATACGGATGCACAAACTGGAAAGAATAGTGTCTAGATAGCGAAAGTATGTACACGAGCGGCACGGAACCCCGACCGAGAGCGGCAACTGTCGATGGATTGATTATGAGATGTACAGATGTGGATGGGGTCAGACGGGGCGAGGTAATGTTAGGTAGGTAGGTTGAGTTAGAGCGTTTCTGAGGTGAGGCAAGGCAAGGTTGGCAAGGTACTAACTTAAAAGGCCCTCAAGAGACAGGAGTGGAGACGAAGGTAGAAACTACCAACGGAGAGATGGCTAATGTGCCGCGACAACAGGGCTTTTGCGTTACAGGACGACTTTAGACACTATATCCGCAAAGTACCAATTACATAGCTTCGATAAGTTTTACATGGATCTGCCCCCCCCCCCCCCCCCCCCTCCCCCATCCGGGCTCTCAGCCGTCGCTTGGCCGGTCCCTTGAATCGTTTATTACGCTGGAACCCTGCCCGGACATTTTGAATTTGGAAAGGGTAGGTAGGAATTGTTCGTCGGTTGTCTCTTGATTCTCGAGACTGCCCGTGCGGGCCCGACCCGAGCTACGGGCTTAGACTACGGCTATGGCTGCGGATAGGGACCGACGGGGTCTGGGACTGGGGAATCAATTCCATTACATGAGTCTTATTACAGCGCGAGTCTTGAGAGGAAGATCGATTGGGACAGACGCTGAGCGTCAAGTGGCGATACATTGTGACAAATGACTCGTGGCTGGTTTACGATATTATGCTAATCACCGAGGATTCCTGAACAACAAAGCCCTCTATGCGTACAGTGCTACGTGTTGGCTCTCCAAGGGATAAGCGGGTGAATTGCTTGTAAAGGATTGAGACTGACGGGCGGGTTGAGGTGAAAGCGTTCGGGTCACATCAGAGTGCATAACATTGTTGTGCTATTCAAGGGGTTACAGTTGGCTACCTACCTGCTTGGCGATCAAATAACATCACAGCGCCCCCCAGCCAAAGGCCATCAACCCCGCTTGGAGGCACACAATCGCGCAGCTTAAGATCTCATAGAAGCATTTGCTTCGTGGAATGTGTGTTATCTATTGCACAGCGCTTCCATTGTTGGGGGTGACTGATGAGAGGCCGCCTCAGGTGTCGTTTGGCTCTGGTAAAATATTATCAAATTTGCTTGCAGATAATACTCGTGCAAGCAAGTAAGTCAGCTAGGAAATACATTGTGCTTAACCTGAGCACAATAATGAGTTTCTTTCTCTCAAAAGCTTGTCCCATATCAGTTGGACATGGATGTCAGCCATCATTTCTCGAGGTGCTTCCCATGACGGCATTCGGCCAGACGAGAGCGCTTCATTCGATGGCATATCACCTTTCCAACAGCTTTCAGCTCCCCCCTCTCGAGCCACGCCTAAGCGAATGGGACATTCTTATGTCAATCATCAACCGTCCACATTCACTTAGTTTAACCCCCAAGCCAAGCCATTGTAAATAATCGACCGATAGTTCCCCATCTAAGAACATCAGCGGCCAAGCCGTGGTCTGTGTCCCCACCAAAACAACTCCCCCTTGGCTGGCCCTTACTTTCTCTCTTCCCAGCGACATGGGCGTTGGGACTTGGGCTTCCGGGGATGGACACATCGGCGCTGACAAACAGTGAGATTTCTGCTGTAAGCCGCTCGCAAGCCCCGATGGCTGTGTAACTTTGTAAACTGCAGATAACCCTCACCGGTGACTTGATGACTATTGCGAAACCTAAAGTAAAATTGAATAAGTCTATTCGCTGGGATGATTGGACGAGCCTCTTTTGCCTCAGGGCTGAGAGGGGGACTTTATTGTGCGGATCATGGGGTTCATCAACTTCAATATGGTGCTGCTGTTGGCCCATACCAGCCGCTCTCGGCTTGGCTAGCATTCGCTTCGTTTGACAGGGTCGTGCGTTTGCGTTGCGGTGTGCCAGTTGATGCGGAGAAGATACCCGGAGGTACGGGGTGAGTGTCTTATCAGCTCACATCCAACGCCATCCCATGCAAGACAAGCCTCTTCATGCATGTATCATAATCACGGCTAATTTTGCAGCACCAGGTCGAGCCTCCAGCCTCTCAAAACTTGTTTGCCAGCTGTTTGACTTCTTGGAAAGGAACATCCTGTCTTTTCCGTCGGGATCCAACCCCGGCCCGAGATCCTCTACCGACTGACCAGTAACTAGGGGTACTAGTTGGCTGTATGAGCACTTAAAGTCTAAAAATCAGTGATTCTGAGAGCCCTTGAGTGAGGGATAGACTAAAACGTCCTCTTTGGGGGAGACCGTTGTGTTGCGGCAATGTTGTTCCGTAGGTAGGTATGGAAAGGTAACTTAGCAAGGCCTTTTCACATGCAGAGTTCCGTAATTCGTTGCACTGAGCCGTTCTCATGTCTCTTTCATTGTAAGGTACCTACTGTAGACCCTTTGTACACGGTACGGAGTACTTGTGACCCTGTACGAAACGGTGCCATGAGCATCAATGTACGGCTGAGGCTTCCTGAGACACCTTCATATGATATGCGAAGACTGGCAGAATAACTGCATCTTCACAATACCTAGGCTAAGATTCTGATGGCTTGTAGGATTGAGATATCCTATCGACAATAGGCTACGCTAGCTCATCCCGCGTTTCTCACACAATATTGACGCATGTTTTCCCCACAAACATGCAGTTTCAGTCTACATACATGCACCTAATCAGAACTCACGGGTAACGCAGGGTATCGGATCGTCCGTGGCCCGCCGGATCAATCCGTGCGACTATGTACGTACTTCGTGCAACCCACGACTATCGCCATCCCTTGCACCAGTCAAGAAGAGGCATATCATCTTTGCCCGTCCCTCCCAAATGCAGTCAAAGTGCACGGTCACATAAGGAAGGGAGAGCGACACCTTGAGTTGTTTGTTTGTGATGGGACACGGATCGTCACGGGCTTGGAGGTCAAACAGCTATGTATGAGCCAAGTCCCCGATCATTGGAGGCGGTGACTGGTGACCACACCACACGCTGCCAAGCTTAACGAGGCGGCTTGCCAAACGTGGGCGCTGGGTGAGACAAACACGCTCGTATCTCATTGCCAGTCCTGTCGGACCGTAGCACATACAGCAGAAATGCATGTCAAGTGAGACAACATGTCTCCAAATTGTTCAAGATGTGAATTCGGTTATCTGCGTGCCGTGTTCAAGAATCTCCTTGATGGTACAATTTGTCATCTCAGGGGACACAAGGAAAAGGAAAATGGTATGCAACAAAGGCTCGTACTGCCTTACTAGATGATTGCCGCCCCAGCTTATGTAAAATCGACTCCTCCGGTTTGAACAATTGCGGCCGCCATTAAGTATGGCCCCGTATTCGTAGCAAACACATGTGGGAAAGAATGTTCCAGCCCGAATATAGTATCGTCTCAAACGGAAAGAAAACAAGAGGAAAAGAAAGGAGTGCACTCATTCGGATCCGGCGATGTCACTACTACAGCTCTGCAGCATTAACTGACCACTCACTCCAACCTCTCTCCTCACCGGGAAGCTTGATGCTCTCCCATTCGTCTCTGGTAACGCTCTTCCACTCATCAACGGGCAGCCAGCCGATTCGGGCGCGGTCGCCAAAGCCGCCAACCCAGTAGATCTTGGTTACGACCAGACGCGCCCAAGCGCTCTCATGGATCACATTGCCAGGCAGCCAGTACTTGGCGTCCTGGTGCTTGCGTGTGAAGCATGCCGCAAGTTTCAGCGCTGATACCGGTGTGGTCTCGATGGGCTCAAGATACCCAAAGAGGGCAAAGCGTGGCAAGTTGGCCGCAGAGTAAGGGACAGTGTCCGGCACGGAGAGCGACTCCTCCAAACGGCTGTTGTAATCGTGACTGGGGAGGAAGGGGATATATGCTGAGAGTCGTGAAAGAAGGGAGATACGCTTAGCAGGCGGATAGGGTGGAACCCAGTTCATGGAGAGTGTAAGGTTTGATCCAGCCCGAACGTTCCTAAACGTTGTTGCGATCTTGATCTCGAGAATGGTAGGGTTGCCTTCATCCTCACAGTCCGCTACATAATCCATCATTCCGATAGGGACGCCCTCAAGTCCATTACTGTCGGTCTCGAGTCCAATATTAGATCGCCCAAAAGGGAAGACGGTCGAGAGTGTCGCAAGCTTGGTAAGAGCAAGGATGCGGCGCGCCATGATAACGGACTCGTGGACCGTTGGGATTTTATGAGGAGCATTTGTATCTGCGTTATCGCTGTCGCCAAAGATTTTGGACGCCGGCGTGAAAGCCTGCACCGTGGCAGCAAAGCCTGCTATGGCATGCGATAACTTCATGGTGTCGTTCTTAATCGTATCGCGTGGGCAGAGTCGATGACACCGAGAGGCTGGTGAGAAGGTTGACCTATGATGCGCTGGACACGGTTAACCAAGAATGAGAACACGGGTAGGAAGAAGGTAACAGAGGTAAGCCAGGCGAGGCGGTGGGAAATCCGATGGCTTTTGGCTTTGGATTCTGCTGGCGCGTGAGGAATTTGCTAGTGAACAATGGTGGATGTTGGCCGCGCTAAGCTGAGGGGAACTGATCCCATGATGGATGATGTTACTCTCGCCAAGGCTCATGTCAGTAGATTGATAAGATTAGATCCTTGCACGTTATCGGCTGAAACCGGTTGGCGACCATTCAGCTGTCAAAAATGACCCACAACATTTTGATGTTGTAAGAAGGCTCATGAGGAGTCATTTATTGAATTTCTTGATATTTATCAGTAATATTATACCAGTGCTGGGCGGGCCAGCCGGCTGCGAAAAGCGTATGCATCGCTTTTATCCTGCTAATAAGAGTCCAAAAGAGACAAGCAACTTATGACCTCTGATGGCTTGACCTGACGGAAAGGGCGACACCTCGGTGGGTGAGTTTAGTATGACTTAGTAGGATTTTGAACCCGTAGTTCGTCTTGGCACTCTGGATTAATCTCGTAGGTGTTCCTTTTCCCTGTGGGGAGTTTCCTGGGAGGTCTCCTTCGTCCAAATTTGGTTGCGGGCAGGGATAGTATTCAAGCAACATTCCAGTTTGAGAAGTCTTTGTACTCTGAATGAGCTGTTATTGCCCGTTAGTTGCTTCAAGGCTCATGATATATCTTTATCAAAGCTTATCTGGAGTTGAGTATTGTGTAAAGTCATGGTCATAGTAAAGTTATAACTCATTTGTCACTTTTGAGACAGCTTTGCGATTTGGCAAACCACACCGGACTGACGATTTGAGCCCCAGCGACGTTCTAAGCTCAGCCTAACGAACCCAGGGTACTTTGAACTCAAAGCAGTTTCTTTTGGTCTATTTGACGATCATGTCTGGGTGAGCAAGTTGAAGTAAAAATCATAGACCCCCACATCGCAGACACTTGAATGTATTCTAGAGCATCAAGTTTGATATGACCATATCTATGATTAAGAAGTAGCGATTTCTTTCTAGGCTTTATGTAGCTTACTAGGTTCTTAAGTAGGTAGTACATATTATATTGAATATTATGCTCAGGAGTGGGTTTATCATCAGCTCAGCTGTATTGTATACCTGCGCTCAGCCTCTCTATGGGGTTCAGATATAGTAGTTATGAGTTATAACAGCCGAATACAGAACGGAGTTCAACTCATTTTGCTTCTGATTCAGACGACCTGGCTACTACCATTGGGTATGACCAACTCAGCAAACTACTTAGCTAGGAAGTGCTTAAAAAACAATCCAACTGACCGAAATCTCAGTCGCCATACTCCACCTGTATCTTAAGTTTGGTACTCGATAATAGTCTGTATTCATGTACCGAGCGACAGTCTTCGGGGCCGTGTATCGTCAAGTAATCAGACCTGGTCTTCTCTTCCCCTTCTCCACTGATGAGCTCGACTCACGAAACGTGTTCATGAGTAGGTAGCTAGGTTGGTGACTGTTCGTTGCTCTCCTCTCTTGTTTGCTCTACACGACCCCTTGCCGGTCAGAAGGTTAGACTTGAGACTGCTAACACAGGCTATTGGGGCTCGACGCCTTCTTCACAAGATGATTCTTCGCTCTAGCTGTCTGAGATGCATCGGTTTTTCCAGGCAGGCAAAGGAGACACTTCTTTAGAGACTGCTCAATCATAACCATCTGACGCTGTTTTCTAGAACCTCTAGCTCAATGCTTAAACAAATCAGAGTCCTCTTCTCATGTAAATCCATTTCCCATACTTGAGCATTATATAATGTCAGAGGCATGAGGGCTTTTGTAATAGATTTAGCTGAGAGCAACTACCTTTAACATTACCTACCTAATCTGAGTTCTTGGTGATTTGGCGGTGCATGCTTAGAATCAGCCGATTGTTTTATCTATTAAGGTTATTTCTGAACTCGGGTGGTCTTTTTTGAAGAAGCCACCACAATAAGTACGATACCTACTGGCTATATATGAGCGTGTACGTATGGAAGGCCATTGACGAGTTACTTCGTCTTACCCTAAGGTAGCTAGGTGCTCTACCTTAGTACCCATAGTCGAGAAGAATGATCCGCCTTGTGGTAAGGTACATGCTTTAAGACGGGAGACTATCAGAATCTAAGATTAGGTGCCTTACTCAGGCGACAGCACGTCAGCCAAATGGAGATCATTCCATTTGATAGGCGGCTGTCAAAGCAAGGTCCATCGATTACTTACTTATTTTAGTGGATTATTTAGGTATGTACGTCTTGGTTGCAGTGGCAACCATCCCTAGGTAGATAGATTTGAAGGAACAGCCAATAGCGTTTCAAGTGGGGTCCTGCCCGATCACAGTGCTTGTAAGTTGTTGATCAGATCTTCATCGAGCATCCAGGTTCTTGCCATTTCAGACCTATCCTCTCCAATTTCTTTTCCTTAGTCGGAGCCAGCTTCCATTTGATTTAAATTTCGTCAAGCTCCATCACCATCAGTAAGTTCGCTTTTACAGCATCTATACGAGTCTCATTTATCGGGCTTCACTTCCACTGCCAATTCAGTGTTGATTGTTATTCTTATCTCTTCCCCACTCGCCGTCTGTCCAAGCCCAAGCTAAACAAAACAGAGCCCACCCGCTAGTCTACCCCTCGACTCCAACTCCAGCTCATATCGCGACAACTAAACATCCCCACCATACATATACTGCAGTACCGAACCTTCTTCTCCCTCAACATTCCCTCGCTCAATTAAGCAGACATCTCCGGAAGAAGACAAGCAGCCATGGCTAGCTTCATGTCCAGTTTCTTTCCCGGAGGGAAAGAAAAGAACCCGGCCAGCGAAAATGGCAGTTCGCGACCTGCTACACCATCCTCCAGGGTGGACAACTTCCTCAACCCCGCGAGCACACCTCAAGGCAGCCCGAGCAAGAAGACCAACCCTCCTGGCTCACACGACCTCCCGTCTGCATTCGAGAGTGCCTTGACACTCAATCCTCCTGTCATGGAGCCACCCCTCAAGTTGGGCCGCCCTCAAAGCGTTGTAACCCCGCTATCACCTGGCAAGACCAAGGTTCAGCCCCTCGACGAGTCCAACGTCAATGTCGATGAAAGCGTCGTCCACAAGACACGGCCTGCAAGCCCTCAAAAGAAACAAGGCCAGGAGAACACACCCCCTAGTTCTCGGTTGGCTGGCACCGATTCTCCTCACCAACATAGCCATGCTGCCGTCACTCGTCAACAGCACTATGAGCACAGAGAGCGACCAAACACGCCTGCAACGAAGAAATTCAACACCGCTCGAGGCCTGACACCCGAAGAGCGCGAGATTCTTCAGAAGCCCAACGTTAAGCGACTCGTTAATGTTACTCAGCTTTGTAGGCATCCCCCAAACCCATTGATCGTGATGGGCATCTTATTGATTGGTCTCTAATACTTTGTTAGACTTCCTTGACTATTACTTCGACCTCCTTACCTACGTTGGATCAAGACAAAATCGACTAGCAGCCTTCAAGAACGAGTACCCTCCGCCACCGGAGACTGATGAGCAGACGCACAACCAAATGTGGACCAAGTACACAGGACGAGAACGCGCCAACTTGCGCAAGCGTCGAGTTCGACTTCGACATGGCGACTTCCAGATTTTAACACAGGTTGGTCAAGGTGGATATGGCCAGGTATTCTTGGCTCAAAAGAAAGACACTCGTGAGGTTTGTGCCCTCAAAGTCATGAGCAAGAAGTTACTGTTCAAGCTTGACGAAGTTCGCCATGTCTTGACGGAGAGAGATATTCTGACCACCGCCCAAAGCGAGTGGCTCGTGAGGCTCCTCTACTCTTTCCAGGATGAAAAGAGTATTTATCTGGCCATGGAATATGTGCCTGGCGGCGACTTCCGCACCCTGCTTAACAACACCGGTGTGTTATCCAACCGCCATGCCCGTTTCTATATCGCCGAGATGTTCTGTTCCGTTGACGCCCTGCACCAACTCGGTTACATCCACAGAGACCTCAAGCCCGAGAACTTCCTTGTCGATTCTACAGGACACATCAAGTTGACCGATTTCGGTCTTGCTGCAGGTGTGCTCGCCCCGTCCAAAATTGAGTCAATGCGTATCAAGTTGGAAAAAGCATCCGAAAGTGCAGTTCCCTTCGGCAAGCCCATGGACCAGCGAACTGTGGCTGAGCGTCGAGAGAGCTACCGGACAATGCGCGAGAATGATGTCAACTATGCCAAATCCATTGTGGGATCGCCTGACTACATGGCCCCAGAGGTCCTTAGAGGGGAGGAATATGACTTCACGGTGGACTATTGGAGTCTGGGTTGCATGCTGTTCGAGGCACTCACTGGATTTCCTCCTTTCGCGGGTGCCACCCCGGATGAGACATGGCGTAACCTGAAGCACTGGAAGGAGGTGCTGAAGAGACCTGTATGGGAGGACCCCAATTACTTCCTGAGCAACAGAACTTGGAATTTCATCTGCACGTGAGTAAATCGCACACTTTTGATGCCAGGTCATGGCGAACTGAAGCTGACTGACTATGCCCCTAGATGCATCAACTCTCGCACAAGACGATTCTCGAATATCAAAGATATCTATGCTCACCACTACTTTGCAGAAGTTGAATGGGATGTTTTGCGACAAACTCGTGCGCCCTTTGTACCAGAGCTGGACTCGGAAACTGATGCGGGCTATTTCGATGATTTTACCAACGAGGCTGATATGGCCAAGTACAAGGAGGTTCATGACAAACAACAAGCTCTCGAGACAATGGCTGAGCGTGAAGACCAAATGAGCAAGAGTCTCTTCGTCGGATTCACGTTCAGACATCGCAAACCCGCAACGGAAGAAGGCGGGAGTCCCAGAAAGCGCATCCCCACTGATGAGACGTTTGGGACGATGTTCTAGGACGAGCCCCAAACTCCTCAGAGCGTGGTTGGCTGGCGAGGTTTTGTCAGCAGTGGAAAAGCACTCTTCTGATGTGATACGAGCGAGTTGCCTCAGGCCCTTATTTCCGGGTCTCAGGGCGTGGCATGCATACCAGTATGGGAATTCTTGATGTCTTTGTTGGTACTTGACCCCTAGTACTTTTCTTCTTCGATGTTGCTGTATTATCACTTTGATTACTGTATTCGACACTACAAGTTCTGCAGTTCTGTTTTCGCGTTATTCATTTTCGGCAGGCAGGAGTTCTATACGGACCAGGTTTTTGTGTGTACGGTCCGCTGGTATGGAGTCTGCGAGCTGTCAGGCAGCCCAGCCCACGATAGTTGAGGTTATGTATGTATGTTTTGAGAATAGTTTCCCTTCTGGCTTTGGCAGGTATGAGGCCAGGGGGATTCCGAAGATAGAAATGCCAATACCTTAGTATTGGCTCTGAAGTAACCAGCAACTAATTTTGACTCGCCAAGACCGTTTTGTGAGAGCATGCTCGCCTTTATGTTAGCCACATATACCAACCAACCTTACATACCACTGCCCACTTTAGTATCTCCTGATGTGGGAATCGAAATCGCCAGGACATGCATTTGAGACTCGAGACACTCGATCTGTTTTCTCGTGGTACCGTTCCCAAGCATTCCCAAACCTATTCGGTGGTTGCATTGATTTAGCCTACGAGAGCCGCCACAGGCAAGGAAGGATTTGTGAGAGAATGAACAAGAAGTATATAATAGACTTAAGTGGTATCATCAAACCTCTTTCAGAGGGTGTGTTCATTGCAAAGTCCTGTCCCATCCATCAAATTTGCACCATCAGAAACCCTCCCATTCGCTCGTTCCAAGGCCATCTATAGAAAAAACAACAAAAACGGAAACCCTCGGCCCATCGTCAGATCTATAAGGAGACGTTTGGAACTTGGAAAATTGTCGTGACAACTGCGCCATTTCCCGACAACATACAGGTTTCGGCATGTGCAATGATTACCCAGTAATAACCACATATCGAAAGGCCATTCCCTCCGATAAAACTCCAGCAACATCAGTAGCGGTACAATCCGCCGCAAGTTAACATCCAAGTAAGGTATCAATCCGTCATATGATCAAGTCTCCAAGAGAAACGCCACCATCTAAAACGCCCTGAAATCATGCCCCATGTCGTTCGAGTGTATCGTTCGCAAAATTTATACCGTCATTCAAGGCGAAGCCTCCAAAATCTCCATCATTACCACCAACTTATTTGGTTCTATGTTGTTGCGATCACAGACTCATCGTCAGCCATTCCCATTCTTGAGGACCGGCAGAGCTGCCAATCAACGAGCTTGTTTGCCCACCAGACATGCTGATCATGCCGGTAGCCGACCCTAGCGTACTGGGTCGCTGGTTCAAGTTGAAGCTGCTGGCGGACATGCCACCGGGCAAACTCGAGAGCCCAGCTGAGGAGCCGAAGGGACGCGGGCCGTCGATAGAGCTGGTTGATTCGGGACTGTCGATATCCATCGATACTGGTACATCTCCTCCAATGCTCTTGCTGTGGCGGCGTTGCCGTTTCGAAGAAGCAGTGGCGGGACGCTGCAACGACATTGATGAGGCACCAGGTCCAGGGCTAGTCTTTGGGGGCGCAGCCGCGATGGGGACAACCCCTTTACCGCCCACAGCACCAGAAGAGGGTCCCGGACCGCCAAAATGGCTGTTTGGAGTGCTTCCAGCGGTGTTGGCACCCGACGTAGTACCACTTACAGGGCTATCGATATCCTTACTGCTAGCGGGTTGACTAGTAGCAGGCGGTGTCGTTACTTTGGGCGTCGGGTTGCTGCTGTTTGGTTTGGTGCTATTTGCTGTCGCAGTGGACATCGACAAGGTCGAGTTTTTGCGAGAGTTCAGAGCACTCGCCGTCTTCTTTGACCTCGTGCTGCTCCCTCCAACGGGTACATTGGTCCCGGAACCACGATTTCGCTTCTTGATCACGTCCGTCTTCAAACTCAACGGCCTCACCACGCCGTGCAACTTTAGGAACAGACCACAAGCGTTACACAGTGGCTGGCCTTCAGGGTTTCGTCTCCATAAAGGAGTTGTCTGCGTGAAACAGTTCGTACACGTGGTCGGAGCATTTCCGTCGTTCCCATTACCGGCAGCTGACTGCAAGTTGGTGGTTGAGCCCTGCTTTGACATGGGAGGCGAAGAAGGCCTGCTTGGAGCCACAGATGAGAATCCTGACATGGTTCCGTTTCCATCACCAGCAGGAGAGCTTTGCATGGACTGTGCAAGCTGCTCAAAACCATTCTGCTGTCCGCCAAAGTGAACTGGCGTAGATGCATTTCGCGGTAACTTAGGATGCTGTCTTCTTAGGTTTCCTCCTCTGAAGGACTGCGACTGTGATCGCTCAAGGCCATTCGTTTCCCAGTCTCCATTGTTGTCTACAAAATCAGTTGTTGTTCCTCCGATCATCACCTGCTTGCGAGTTGGTCCGCCGGGGAAACGAGCTGCTTGGGTGCTGAACTGGCCTGGCAGGCTGGCATCCCAGCCCATCGCTCCCGACTCATCAAGTGATGAAGACATATCCTTTTGCATTGAAACATTACGATCAGCAAATGCGTTGTTATCCTCATCATCGGAGTCGGCTCCAAAAGAAAACATGTTATCTTGCGGCATCTGAATCGTGGGTGAAGTGACAGCTTGCTCATTTTGGAACACCTGGGCAGGGTCGATATGCCCAAATGAGCTAGGAGCAGTGCTATAAGCTGACATTGACTCCGATGCAGTACCTGGAGCAGAGAACATAGTGCTGCCGCTGTTTCCGTTCGAGCCACCATACATGAACTGCTGGCTAAGCATACTGCCGATGCTCTGCTGAAAGCCCTGTGGACGCTGCGGTCGCGCATCCTGGGATCCAAAATAGAATCCTTCCTGCTCAGGCACAGGATGAGGGGTCGAGACATTCGAGGGGTACGCAGACGCTGGTGGCGAATAAAAGTCGCCGTTGTTGTTATTGTTGTTGTTGCTCATAGATGCTGAAGGGACAGATGAATTGTGGTACATGCCGGAAAAGGGACCATGGGGTATCATAGGTGATGTTGACGGAGAAAATGAGAAGTTCTGCTGGAAATTTCCATTGTTGACCATGGAGTCATTTTCCATAAAAGTATCGAGGTTGAAGGGAACATTGCTGCCATTAGACTGCTGAGGGATGCCGGCCTGGTTGGGCTGGTCTAGGGAATAGTCATGCAACTCTGAATCAAGATCCAGGTCATTCTGCGCGGCAGTGCTATTGACAGCTGGGACTTGGGGGGAGAAATTAGCAGGGCGCTTTCGAGTCTGGTTGTGAAGGTTAGCAGCCGAGCGCGAAATAAGCTTGCTATCACATGTAAAATAAAGAAGTAACGCAAATTTGGAGGTTTGCGACGGGGGAATGGCAATATGCAGCGCTGCTGGTCACACAAAGAGGAGGGGCAATGAGAGTTACTCACCCTGCGATCATCGATGCTCGTTTTTCGAAGATGTCGGTTCACATAGTTGAATTCGCTACCCTGAGTAGCCTGGTGAACTGGTTGGACGGGGACAGACTGTGGGACAAAATTCTGGAGAGATGGTTCCTTGCGGGATTTGATTGGGATGGCCGACGCCATTGAACTGCCCGACCTATCGTCAACCATTTTATCACCTTCAGGAGACGCAAAGTTGATGGGCGAGCCAGAATTGTCAGAAAAAATGAAGTCGTCAAGATTCATAGCATCAGGTTGAGCCATATTGTTTTCAGAAGACTTTCTCAGCTGGGCAATGCCGCTAGGAGAGCTTTGCATCATTGGGCGTCCAAGCCTAAAGCCCTGGTTAGCACGTCATGGTCCAGATGTAAGAACGCGATTCGATGCACAAATGACGTTGTGGGAATAAAAGATGATTTACATACCGGCTGTTGGCGTCCATGTTCTTTTTCCTTCGAGCATCGGCCTCGTCTTGCCTCTGCTGCTGCTCTTCTTTGTGCCTGCGTATGTTGAGAGCCATCATACGCCAAGTCAGATTCTCCATGCGGTGCTGACTAGGGAGCTGGTGCTTGGTCCTCGCGAAGAATTTCCAGACCTGAGTCGCAAGCGGATCATCCTGCTGCATTCTGTCGATACTGCGATCCGAGTCGGCCAAGCCATTCTGGAGAAAAGGGAAAAGGGCGCTGCCGCCCAGGCCCTGCCGGGCAAGGGAATATGTGGTGGCCATGTCGGTCTTGTGCTCCTTGAAGCTGGCCGAAGCGTCACGAGAGTTTGGGATGCGGTTCGAGTTGCCACTGCGCTGAGTGGGAGCGTTGTGAATAGCAGCGCCAGGCCATGCACTTGGCCTTCTTGGAAAACGAAAGTCGTGCTCTGTTATTGTTGGGTTCATTGTTAGAACAGGACTTGAGGTTGCGATTGAGACAGATGTGCTCATGGAGGAAATATTGGCCGCGGCTTGTGGTGGAGCGAGGGTTGAACGGGCTATGAAAGAGGGAAGAGAGTATGACTGAGGGTGAGCGAGAGGCTGAGGTGACGAAGAGAAGGGCCCCCCACGTAGTGGCTTTAGTAGGAGGGTGTGAGAAGGTTCGGGTGTGGGTTGCACTGCTGCAGCTGCTTGCAGTCCAGATGCCGCTCAATAATTTACAGCGAGTATGTATGGGTGGATGGCACTGTAAGTTACAGAACCTAGCTGCAGCTGCAGCTGTAGCTATAGCTGAGAGCGGTAGGGCCCTGAGCAGAAATCCAACCTCGCTGAGATCAGGGCAACCACCTCACCACACCCAAAAGCGGCCACCTCAGACCGACTGGGATGCACCAGGTTCCGGGCGGGGTGGGGTGCTTGTTTTTGGGGGATGCTCCGGGGGCTTCAGTGGGAACCCGGCGTCAGTGAGGAGCGGGTGAGCGGGCGCTGTCCACCGGAGGAGAAAGCCCAGAGCGATTGAAGGGGTCGGGGGTTTGTTTGGTGTAGGTGCAGAGGAACGATCGAAGATGAGAACGTACGTACGTTACCAGGTACCTTAGGTACAGTAGGCACCTTATGTGTCTAGGTAGGTAGGTAGGTGTTGAAGTTGATGATGTATGTCCTCCGCACTATAATTGCTGGTGCCGTAAGGATATACTTGTGTCGTCGAATGAAAAGGACTTGACGGTGGAAGGATGAGATGACGAGAAAGCTAAAAACTTAGATGTAGGGGGGGAAAGGGATGCGGAGGGTTTTGAGAGTTTCGTCGAGTTTAGTTTCTTCGAGCCGAGTCGAGTCGAGCCAAATGGGATCTTGAGGTTTACGGATACAAAAGAGTAATATTCATCGAACCGATGGAGAGAAAGAAGACAGAAGGAACCGACATGACTGGCTCGTTTATTTCCGTACAGAGGGTAATCAATCGCTAGTGCCCCACGTTACTATTACCAGTCTCAGCAGCGAGCGCATCCATCGCACATCGACCCCCGACCAGAAAGAAATCAGAGGAGGGCCAGAATTAGACTAGACGAGGACGAGGATGAGGATGACGGGTATTCGCCAAGCCTTTCATCGTCTCGACAGGTACTGTACCCATCACAGCGGATCCCGCCACAGCACTTAGGCCCGAATCGACAAAGATGAGCCTGCTACTTTGCTACTGCGACGGCTGAACTCAATGGGCTTGGAAGAGTCACTGAGAGGACCAGGGAAAGCCGCAATCGCATTAGGTCCAATCTAGTCAATTCAAGTTTAGAAAACCGCCCACCTGTGGGTATACATACATACACTAACGCGCTGCCGATTCCTATAACCGGACCTCCACGTCCCCTCCAGAGGATACCTTACATGTGGCCCATCGATCAACTACGGAGTCCAGGGAGCCATGGCCCGCCGATTGTTGACGAGTGCCTCAGATTTCAAGGGTCCAGGCCCAATTTCTACATGTACTGTACGTATGCCACGGAAAGTGGTCGCGGGAACGCCACATTTTGGCCTTGCCCAACCCCCCAGGCCATGGCATTGTGTGTATGTAAGTCATTGAGTCAACTGTCGACATCTTGGCTGAATGCTTCGAAAGGCCATAGCTATTATGCTTTCTTGGAGGGAATAACTTGGGATTTCCATATGCTTATCCAACTCATCTTCCTACCTGATTTATACTTGATGATAATTCCTGTTGCACCTACTTTTATCGTGATCCTGAAAATTTGTCGCCGCGAGCTCGGCGGGACTTTCTTCTTTGTTTTTCCCTCATACCTCAACCTCCTCCGACTGCGGATGCGTCTTACAGCCAGATGGGATAGTGCCTTTCAAAACATCAAGGCTCAGGCAGGTTCCAAAGCTTGAAGAGGAACCTACCTAGCTCATTTGTCTTGTCTCGACTCTATTTATTCTCTCTTGTGAAATAAGACGAGAAAGAGAGAAAGAGAGAGAGAGAGAGAGAGAGAGAGAGAGAGAGAGAGAGAGAGAGAGAAACATCTCATGTGGCTCTCAAGTCGTAGCCACCAACAACACAACATGGATGATCACCAGCTCTACTATACAGTACAGCTGACGAACCCCGGGACCATGAGTGGACAACGGTCACTCTTTTTCGGGCAAACACCGCCAACTTTTAGGACCCACGATGTCGGGCTTGTGCAGGGCGGAGAGAATCGAGAAGCTGGGCTCTTCAGCCGTGTCAATGGTCAAGGGGCGCTAGGCACGTCCGACCCAATGAGCCATGAATTTTGAAGATCCAAGTAATTACTATGTACTGCTCTGCTCCTACGGATGGTTGTAGCAAATAAGACCCAGCCAAGCGGATAGACTATCGACCAAGGCGCGATCTATACTTTGATTGGTGTCGTTCTGCAGCGCACATGGCATGGGCCTGCTCGAAGTTCCGTTAACCGCCCCAAGCACCCAACCCGGCCGTTCTCGCAAGCATGGCAGCCTACGCTTGCCTGAATCCGTACTGGTCTAAGTCGACCTCAACGGCCGGATATCGCTTGTCAACATGTACTTGTTACTCTTCTTGACCAAAACACCAGACTGAAAGCCGAGTCATGACGCCCGTTTCTAAGCTATATGTTTCGACATTACCTGCTACGGATTGCGTCTGCCTTGTGTCGATTGTCGACATCAATGCACGGAAGTCACCACGCTTCCGAGCCATCCTATATAGCATCGCGTCTGTCACTTAAGACGGAGTATGCAAGTTGAAACATATCTGGTACCGAGGCATCTGTGCGACTTCGGACGATGGCTCAGTGGAGTTTGAACATTGCCAGATTTGTCCATACTGGCCGTCGCGTCTGTGGCAATTTGCCGCACCGCTCTCTGCATCTCATTCCTTCATTGAGGCAACTTCAGAAATGGATATTGAATAGAGGGGAATGAGAGAGCTTGAATGTATCTGGAACGCTTCATCAAGACAGACCCACGACCGTGCGTGAGCTTGTGCTAGGGGTCGCCCTGGCAGATTTAGATGGTGGAGCCATATTACTAGCCGCCACATACATACAATTCAGCCCAGCAAGAGGATTTTCAGGGTACCTGGTCGCTGGTTGCTCGATACAGACCAAGTTCATGGGCCTGTACATCCGTCACGGCAAAACAAACTAAAACTCTGGTCTTGGGGCTGTCACTTCGGCTTCTGGAGATGTACCATCACAAGTGAGGAAATGACGAACCGCACGACGTTAATTCTTCCGTGGTGGCTGCCAACTAAAAAGACGAGACCAGAGGCTCTCCAACAACACATGCCGTCGGTGTGCCTATACAGACGCTCATTGGACGAGGTGGTTCGTCGCAATTGCGGCTCCGAACCACCTATTTGAGACTTCGTTCTGGAAACATGGCTAGGGGAGGAAAGAAAACACAGGACCTTGACCCTAAGCAATGAAAATATTTAGGTGAATCTAGCTTAAGCTTAGAGGGGTCTTTCCTCAGTTTATTTTGACACCCTATGTCAAGGTCCGGTGTTTTCTTGCTCCTCCGAGGCATGGGCATCGAGCAGCACACGAACGAGTAGATTCGGGGAATACAAAGCTGGGGGAATGGGGAATTGGAGCACACGTCCAGATGCTCTGTACCACCATATATTGGCGGAGAACTCTGGGGGTCGTCTAGACTTCGTATCGTGTTACCAGAAAAGCGCCAAACAGCCCGCACGAGTCGAAGTGCAAGATTTAGGTACCAATCTACTACCTAAGTTTGAGGTTCATTCATGGATGTCACGAAAGACAGGGTATCGGGCACCCAAATTCTTATTCTTCCCTTGGACAGATTTGAACTGACAGGGTTTGATATTGACTTTGGCCAACTTGTGCCTTTTGGGGACTTCACCAACAAGCTCCGAAGTTTGAATGTAATGCATTCGATTTTCATTAGAAGAATCAAATATTCAAAGCATGCATTAGCCGGGAGCAGCAGGCAAAAGCAATCCCTGGCTACATACAGATGCTTATTTTAGCCGCATGTGTATATCCCGGTGAGCTGCACGACGACGTTGGACGGTTTGAGACAACAGCATTTACGGAGTAGTGGAAGTACATATTGAAGTTGGTGGAGCGAAACACATCCACACTCACATTCAAACTCTCTGTCTCACACACACATAGCGAGAGCACTTGCATCAACCCCCACTTACTACCCACGAGCCGGCAGGGATGTTGACGGGCGAGCTAGGAGGGTTAGGGGTGCCTTGCTAGTAGTACTTGGACAGCAGGTATGGTTGTTCCGGTATTTTCCATCCTCATCACCAAGACAATAAGAGTCTAGGCTGATGATATACCTTTGATGGACGAGTGTAAGCCCAAGCTGGTTATTGACAGAGCATTTGCAGGATCTACCTAGTCTTTACCGTGTGTATCTATCATCGTCTAACACCACGGGCAGAAACGCAATAACACGAGCTACATGGCCATGGAGATTCTCCAAAACCAACATCGCGATTGGACAAGGAGACTTGTCGCCATAGGCAGCAAATTAACTCTGATACCTACTCCGTAGTTCATGTTCGATTTGAACGAGATCAAATAATAACACCGAAAACGAATTCTATCCTCCTCGGGCCGGGAAACATAGACGAACGGCAACCCTTGTCACTTTCAGTGCCTCGTTCCTGTTGATGGCTTGCAACCACTCGGCTGTGAGAGGCTCGTGTAAGCGTTGCGCCCGCAAATGATTCAAATACTGCACTAAACGACCGAGCATGGTGTCAGCGGCTTGACCATCCTAGCCATCCTAGTCATCCATGAGAGTGTGGGTTCGATCTTTAGCCTGTTGCAAACAAGCACTGAATCAATAATAAATTATAAATCCACTGATCAATAGGTATCATCGACATCCGGCAAAACAAAGATCCAAAGGCTTTAGAGGCTGTCGCTACAGAATATTGGCAATGGAGGCTTGACGACACCTGATTCTTTTACAAGTTCAAGCGCCTGAGTATACGAGAAATAGTGGCTGTTGAGGGCAAGCAATTCCAACAAAACAACCATTTATACAATGCTCGCCCGAATCAAGTAGTTATACTGGATACCCCATTAGCCGGCAATGTTGCCTCGAGTCCCCAAGAAAGATGATGGTACTCTGGGGAGTCATGCGGGAATAGGTTTCCGTCGAGCCTGAATCGCTTTGAACGGCTCATACGCTCGAGATTCTGGGCAGTTCTCCGCCTCCTAGCATGAAAGAAAGCATGTGTTCAGTTGATGCAACTTCACTTCTTCTCATCAGCAACCGACAGCGGGAACAAAGCTCTATGCATATATTCTTTCCCCACACGCCGCTCCGCCTGCCAGACTGGGGAGTGGTGATCAGGGAGAACAGGGCCGGAGGGCCTTCAGAGGGAAACCCGGTGGCAGTGAAGGAGCAAATCAAGTGGCTCGTTTGATGGGTAACACGATCTGTAACATTCAAGGAGAAGAAGCCTCTCAGAGTCTCAAGCGGATCTCGCACAAGCAAGAGAGAGCCCGGAGTGTCGCCCCACTATAGCGGTGTGGGCCAGAGATAGAGACAGATATCAATATGTCATGCCTGCTTGTGTCCCCAGACATTAGGAGTGGGTTGACCGATCAGATCTCTCAGCGCCATTCTCCAACGCCCGCAACAGTCCCCTGGCCCGCAAATCAACATGTGAGATGCACTCGAGCGGCAGAAACCAGCAAGGAAACTAGGCGACCAGGCCTGTCGTGAGCCATTTGCTACTGTACTCCGTACGGTACCGGCATGACAGTTCTCTAGCTTCGGTCAAATCCCCGAGAGGCACCTATCAACAGAGACAGTCAAATTGGAGGGATGATGAGTGTCAGTGCCGCCTCGGCGCAGATTCACTGTTTGAGCCCTCGGGACCGGTTTCTGGCTTCCTTGCATCCGGTGGGAATAGACCTGGGGATCAACCTTGAATATTGCTTCGCCTGCAGGTGGGGGTCCCAGTTCGAGTTGGGGGTCCAAAGGTCAAGGAGCAGAGCATTGTGCGAGTGCAACACTCCGGACGGACGAGACCATGTTATCTCCTATCTCAAGAGGCATGCTGCTCGGCTGACCTTGGCGGTTAAGGTTGCGATCATCAGGCAGGGGTCGAGGTGTTGCCAACGCAGGCGAGTTGGACCATGATGCGTTCATCTCATCGAACTGCAAGAGCATCACCGGTGAGGTTGCTGTCCGGAGGTCTTGCTCGAGGCCCATGTCATGCTCAAGACTCCTTCAACCACTGCCAGGCTTCTCATCTCATCTCAGAGCCAGCAGACCAGACGTCCCAGCCGAGCTTGTTTGGGGTCTAGTTAGAAACAGTATGCTCAGAAAGTTGGGTGCACACAATCCGGGGTCCTCGAGGCTTTTAACTCCTGTGTTATCTCTAGCACGTACCAATGCGAGTCATCTCTGCAATCCTACGTGGCTGTTGACCCTCGTCACTTCTCAAAGGTTCTCGAGGCTGAAGATTAGATAACCAGGTTCCCCAATCATGGCCTGTGTCTGGCTGTGTATACGGGTTTATCAGTCCGGAGATCCAAGAAACACACTATCCGCATTACAGAAGAAACGGCCGCATATCAGTTGAAGCCAGTTGCTCTGTAACCTTATCTCAACGCCATCGCCCTGCATATCTGTGATACCATAGCCTTAAATTCGTCGATGCTGCTCCTTTGTCACTTCTGCTTAAAACAACTGTTGAAGGGACTCTTGTCATACGTCTATTTCTGCTGTCAAAGAAAGTGACACGAGACCCTGTTGGTCTTACAAAATGCTCAGAGGTCAATGCATACCAGACCGTGACCGTAGCCATTCTTTGTTTTCCTCATGCTCAAGGACCTGTGTGTGCTCTTTGTTAAACGAGCCCGATCGAGACACGAATCAATGTTCTAAACTTGGCCCTATCGAATAGTCATTATGAGGAATGATTCCCCGAAACGATGCGAGCGAAAGAATCCCAACATAATAAAATAACAAAGCACCTCGATATGGCCTTTCATGGCGAGCCCTGTCATGAGCTCTTCTCTTTGTCAACTAAGTCAGGATGATGCTATTCTTGCATGACTGTCGGTCCTGTAAAGGAAGATCCTTGAGAATGAGCCGCTCTATCAAGTGTTTATAGACCGATGAACCCCGTGGTTCACGACGAATTCAGAATGGCCCCGAAGCATATCGACTCCGCGAACGAAAAACATGCATATAAACTCTTCGATACGACTTCCGGTATATCTGTTTGTGGTCTTCAACACCCGGTATGCGTGGGCAATGCCAGTAGTAAACGGACATATAGTGTTGAGCAGGGAAGACACCGAGTCACTAGTATCCCACGCCCTTGGGAGCTTGACAACCCCAGACCAAAGGAACCAAGAGACTTGGCAGGACAATCATGCAAGAGACAATGTAAGGAGCAGTGCCAATAGAGGTGCAATTGTTGGGGGTACTGTTGCTGCCGGAATCATCATTTGCTTTACGGTATTTTTCGGCGTTCTCATCCTCAAGAAATATCTTGTTCCTCAGGGGAAATGCAATAAAGGGATCGTTGATGCGAAATCTTCACGCCCAGGTGCTGAGACACCAGGAACAACGACATCGGCTCACACTTCATGGCGTCAGACGTTCAACCATCGAATCTCGGTCCCGTATGCAGACTCTGTATACTCTCAGAGATCTCTCGGGAACACTACAGCTGCCACTCCTATGAGTAGGGCCTCAGCCCAACCAACCCCGCTACCTACTGTACCGTCAAAGGCTGCCCAGATCTTAGGAGTTGGAAATACGAAATTAGCAACGCCTCATGCAAAGGCACCTCTGTCTTCGCCTCGCTTACCAATTACACCTCTTTCAGAGAACTTTATGCCAGAGACTCCTATTCTTCAATACTCTTGGTCCCAGAGTTCTCCGAAGCAAAGCCCTCTTCGAAGGAACCCTCCGTTGCTGCCCCCTCCGCAGAATCCTCCTCCTCAAGGACCGCTGCCACCTGTCCCTACCCGCGAGCCACCAGCTAATGGGTATTCTAAGTCATCCAGAAGCCCCCGGGATCGTATATCTTCCGTTTGTACCATGAGCACTCTTGGTATGGAACTTCTCCGCGATGTGATGCAACCTCGGGACTCAACCACATTCAGCCCACCCCCTAAAAAGGCGTCCTTCTTTCGTTCACCACCGCCAATGCCAAAAACAAATCAGCCGCCTCAAGTAGCCAGGAGAAATTCCAAAGGGCAAAATACAGTGCCTGGTAGAAGATATTTTGTACCGCTGTTCAAGAACAATGGACAGCTGCCGAGTCCAACATCGCCTGATGAGGGGTTACTTTCAGAACCAGGGAGAAGGAACAGAACGAAGAGTGTTATCAATTCCAAGGCGGAAACGGTGTTACGAGACTCTGCGAGGGCTGGACTATTCTCTCTCGGTTACAATAAAATATGAGCCTTGCAGGCCGAGGTTAGGTGGATTTCTTTGCATTAATGAATGCTTGTTCACACTTACACCGACTACACCAAGCACGATTTATTGATTTAGCCTTATATACTACTTAATATACCAACATTTTCTCTTTACTCTGCAAAGTTTTACCATTGAAACAGCTTTCTTACTTCCCCAGTATTGCTCATCTTCCGCCTTGATGTCTGTCTTCACCATTTTGCGGAGTCTTGGGGAAGCCCAGATGATTTAATATGCAGTCTGTCCGTTTACTAAATACTCAATTAACTCTCCACAATATCCTCAATAATGCCAAAGGCGTGTATCTATCGTAGTTACACCCATCCGAGATAGATTGACCCTGGTCCGCCTACGTATTTGGTGGAACCCCCTTTCAGCTTGAGCACAACCGCCATTTCGACACAAGGACTTGCCACTCTGCTGCATCTTGGAATGTGCCAGAAACTTACTGTGCGTATATTGATAGGACGCACAGATTACAAAGTGATATCTCGCCAGTCTTTGTCACGAGCACCTCAATCAGAATATGAATCAGGGGTTCCGGGTAAAAGCTGGGAACAAGACCAGAATCTAATGATTGAGCCTTACAATTTCCTTTTGTTACTCACCTTATAACCATCACCGACATTTATTATACTATTCAGTCCCTTGATAGGCAGCTAACCTCACCCACCGCTCTGGATGCTTCTATTCCTTGCTGCGGTGTGGTTGAGCTGGAACCTGAAAGACGGCTCTCATAGCGACCTCTACAAGTACAAGTAAAGCTATCATCTGTGTTTTACTATTAAGACTAATATAGCATAGTTTCTATTACGGTTCAGCCTGTATCGCAGATGAACGTCAAGTATATTGGTTCCGCATCGCTGGGCCGCTGTCATGGCCCGCTCAGTTACATACGCTCCAGCGTGCGGATGGAATACCAAGCATGAAGGACAATTACTGCTTTATAAGTCCTGCACCTGTGCTCCGGGGTTGTGAATGCCTTGCTGCCTACTGAAAAGTGGGATTACATCTGGGATACGAGTAGGTCTCACGTTACTCTTAGCTATAAACCAACTAGAAAGCTACAAACCAACAGGTTTCAAGCAATTGGTATGCTTTAAACGCTGTCTCTATATGCCAGATCGCCATCATAGTGTCTATTGAACAAGAAACACAAGTTCCACTTCCATTTGCCAACCAAAAACGTGCTGTACAAGACCTCACCTATCGTGTTCAAGAGGCCGGTACAATCGCACCGAAACAAAATCTATTGACAATACGGGAAGCTTCAGACGCTCTTAGCCCTGTTGTATAACCAGGTTGGGAAACATCCGGTTGACAAGCCGCTTCTCAGGATATGGGACGACCTTTCAGGAGGTCAACCAGATGGATCCGGAGATATGTCCGCCAGAGCATCAGATATCCCATTGGTAACCTTTGACACCAATCTCCACTCCAGACTCATACCACTCATCGTAACTGGGCGCCTACGCCATATATATCTTTCACTTCCTTGCTGGAAGCACTCAAGAAGCCGGCCAACTTCGAAAGTCTCACCCCTGAAGAAAGCATCAGGCAATTACTGTGTTCTACCTATCCTTCATTTTGTCTCGAGTCAGGCTGGCCTAACATTTCCTATGTTGAAGAACAGGACTATTGCCGCATCAAACCTCCATACAGGATACCAGATGGGGAACTCAAGGTTCACCACCTATATGTTTGGGCAATCGGAGCAGATAAAGTCGTTCAATATTACAAATGGGACAAGGTTTCTTCAGACTTCAACTAGTGTCATAATATTCTTCGCCTGGATTTTAAGAGGCTTCATGAAGCAAGGCGGCGCCGGGGGCGGGGGCAGGGACAGATTCAACATCCGATGGACGATCTATAAACCGTTTTCAGTACATTACATCTTGTATATCCTCCATCATATTAAATGGAAATGTTTGGTGGTTTTTTTGGTGGATGCCTCTTTATCACAAGAGTTCCTGGACTACAACACCATGGGAGAGACACGCGCCGCTGCCAACCGATTGAGCAATATGTTCAGTCGTTGCTACGAATACGATATTCTTTTCTCTCTCTGATTACAGGTGTATATGGTTAGAGCAGAGGATTTTCAAGACGTCGTTGAGGGTTGTCATTTGCTTATTTTGTTGTTCTTGCCCTCGGTATTAGAATGTGGATGACCTTAGACTCAACTTTTGCTACTTCGAACAGTGGATTATAAAGTCTTACGGAGCTTGCTGTGCTTAAATTAAAACTAGGCATTTCAACAATCATGGGAGGAATCGTTCATTGCTGGCCATCACACTCAGAGTGATGATATCTCAAATATCTCTATGCTCCTTACTCTAAGTGTGCCTACCCTCCAGTTGCTCCGGATTTCGTTTTCCTGCCTTGAAGAAGACCTCCGGGCTAATTCAGGCCATGAGTCACGAACCAAAAAGATCGTTTACTTCCGGCGCATTCCCGAGTCCTCCTGGTCAAGGAGACAAGGTTCAAGGATTTCTTAGTGTTTGGAGGCGTTTCTTTAGAATTGCATGAATCAGGCGAATGAGCAGGTCAATATCAAAGTACAATGTGTAATGGGGTATTATTCCAAATATGCTCACAATAATAAACAAGTTAACCACCAGTACCGGAATCTTGTGGTAGTGCCCCTCCTCCCCTGTTTGCCTCCAAACCCATCCAGTCCAGTTGTATATGATCCTTCTCTTCCGGCCGGACATTTGTGAAAATGCCGTTAGTATGAATAATGTGTGTAAAGATATGATTATATCCCGCCAATGTCACCCTCATGGAGAAAAAGACGCCCTCGAGAGTGAAGCATCCGCCAGTTTGTTGTAGGTTCAAATGAATGAAGTGCCCCTGCAAACACTAAGCTCCCCTTCGTGTTGGTGATTTACTTGGTTCGTATCGCGTTGTTACAAATTAGCGTTCGTTTCTCTGATGCAAAACGCCCCCTGTAACCAGAGGCGGGAAGTACGTCTAGCCGTAAAACATGACCAAACGCCGTAATGAATGAAGTAGAGGCCGTTTCTCATCGTCCTTGCGCTGCTACTACTGCCGTATCTCGATCAAAATGCATGCTCGAGTGCGGCGGTTGAACAGTGAGCAGGAAACGCGGTACCTGTGCATGCCGGATTAAGCAGGCTGGTACCGCAGGGATTGTTGAATGATCAGTTCCTTGGTGCAGACTCTTCGTAGGATTGAGGCCGATAACTCTCGGCGTTGGCGTGTAATTCGTCAACTGGCTGTTTGTCGGTCGACTTTGAGACGCAAAAGGCCTGCTGTGAGCCTCGATCGTCCTCTATCCGATGACAACTCGTGCACCTTCTTTGCCCAATACACCCCTTTCTTTCGGCTTGGGGCTATTTGTACGACCCTTCTTTCCCTTGAGAAATCCAAACATACCGCCAGAGCCTTCACTCTTGCCGTCACCAATATTATTAGCATCTGTAGGCAAGGTTGCATCCTGGCGAGCTAGTTCAGACCAACTACCGCTGCCGTCGAGAGTTACTTGTACGCCCCCGGTAGGACTTGTCATCCGTTGGCCGGCAACAATCGGGACATGGCGAGCTCGGAAGTCATTCTGCAGTGGAGGTGGCGGAGCAGGGCGTACAGGGCGTCCCTGTCGGCTTTCATTACTGGTACTTGGGTTTAGAGGTGATGACTGATAACCTCCGTTGACTGCGGGCATAGGCGTTGCTTCATCCGTTGTGATCGCTTGAGGAGCGTTGTCCGAGTCGGGATGTCCTTCGGGATTTGCACCAGTGCCCTCAGTGATTCTGTTCAAGTTAGCAAATCGATCCCATAGCAGCCAGTCTGGGAGGTCATACCTTTTATAAGCAGCCACTGTATAGTCGAATGGCTTGAAATCTGTCTCAATCATGCGATACAGCTCGTCTTCCCTAATCTCTTTCTCGGTCGCATCGTCCTTTAGACGCTCTCGTGGTTTCTGGCGTCTCGCACGGGCTTCGAGTGGAGCCTCCTCTAATAGCAACTCTTCGAGGTCGTATGTGGCATCGAAATTGGTCTTCTCGGATGAAGGAACGAATATGGGTTCGATTCTCTTGAGTTCGAGAAGTTCGAAATCAAAACACTTGAAGAATTCGTTTTGCGTAAAGCTCTCCCATGTTGAGCCCATTCGAGTTTCGCGGTTCGGGTCGAGGGCGGAGCCGATAGCGTAGAGGCAAGCGAGGGACACAGGCGGTTGCGTAACGGGATATTTGGGAGAAGCGGCCTGGATCTGTTGACTGAGAGATCCTTCGGAGCCACCTTCGAATGGGCGCTATATCACATGAGAAAAAGGCGCATATATGACGGGTGCAGTTTAACAAGCTTACCTTGTTGTAGATACACTCGTAGAAGAGAACACCCAAGGACCACCAATCTGCCCGCACATCGTATCCTTTGCCAGCATAAACTTCAGGTGCAAGATAAGCTAATGTGCCGGACTTGCTAGTAAGTGTCCTTCCTGGAACGACGTCGGAAGCAACGTTCTATTTTGGTTAGTTTCAGCTGCATTTGAATGTAAGAGGAGCGTACAAAATCTGTTAAATGGACATGGCCATCCGCATCAAGCAGGACATTGTCGGGCTTAATATCTCGATGGATGATGTTTTGGGCGTGCACATATCGCAAAGCACATCCAAGCTCTGCAATCCAGAATCTAACAGCCTCTTCGGTAAAGGTTTTTCTCGAAATATGAAATCGTAAATCTCCGCCAGTCATAAGATCAACTACCAGATACCTGCCATCGAATGTGAGCTAGCACTAGACAGTGTAGATTATAGGAGGGCGTACATGTACTCAATATCTTGAAAACTGTATCTCAAGTTGCAAATGAAAGGATGGTTGACATATTCCAACATTCGACGTTCGCGGATGATGTTTCGTACGCTTTCGGATCGTACGACTGCAAGGTTGAAAAGGATTAGCATTGTGTCACAGAGATGATAGCAGGTTCCATCAGATTCATTGTTGCCACCGATGAAAGTGGTATATGAACCGAGACCTTAGGGAGCGCCCCGAGCTTACCTTCATCTTTGCGGATATATTTGAGGGCAAAGGACAAGTTCGTATCCTTCCGCTCAACAATTCGGACCTTTCCAAAGGCACCTCGGCCGACGACTCGCAACAGGCGGAAATGATTCAAGTTCACTAAAAAGTTGTTAGCATCAACCACCAATCACAATGCCATAAAATTAAGGAGCAGAAGCATGTAAGGCTGCGAGAGCAATAAAACAGAGAAACTGGTTCGTGAAGAGCGTGGATAGAGGTTGCATGACACACGTGGGAGACAGGATGACGCCAAGTAATATGCGGCTGAAAGATAGCAAATGGCATGCAGGATGACGGGAATCCCAGATAAACCAATGGCGACATAGGTTTGGGGGGCGAACGACATCAGAAACAGATGCAAAGAAGCTTCTGAGCTGAGCTGCTTGACGTACCTTCACCGTTCAGGTCGACGGGCTTTCCCTGGCCATTGCCCATCGCGAGGGGATCGATATGTTGGACAACGTTGAATTATCGTGAAAGATAGCAAAGTCCCATGCTGAGTCTTGAATCTAAGGAATGGATCGGGGGTGGAGTCGGAGCGCCGTGGTAGTATCCGCAGGGCACTGTATCTTGCGGTGTAAATCGTGGAAATCAAAATTCGATTCGAGATAGAGGATGTATTGATGGCACTGAGCTCGATGATGCTGATAGCGACGGCGACAACGATGATGATGGCAAAAGGATAAAAGTCGCAGGGGTACAGCAGCAGAAGCAAATGCAGCTCAAAAGTCAGCGAAGCAAGATGAGGCTTGGCTTGGCTGGGTTTTGGCGCTTGTCAAGTCGAATCGAATCGGGACACGGACAGAGCAGGGTCTGGACCTTAGCGGACAGCGTAAAGCACGGGAGGCGAGAATCGGATTTTTCTTGTAGTGCAATTCAGTCCAGCTTCGGTCTTTTGGGGGGGATGAGACGTCGATTCGGAGGTTGGTGGCGGCGGGAGGTCAAGGGGACGGCGTGCGACTTTGGACCGACTTTCTTAGGGAAGAGAGAGGGGAGAGAGGATGGTCTTTTGAGGGGGAGAAAAGGAGGCCCGGTGAAGAGGGGGCTTGTGGAGGCGTTTCGAGACGTGGGATGTCAAAGTGCTCTAGTTCTAGCTGAGTTGCCTAGCAGACTAGACTTGTTGGAAATGGAGAAGAAAATGTACTGTTGGTGAAAATACAAGATGGAGAACAGTACGGCAATAGCGGAAGAGAAATGGTCTAATATGGGCAATAAATGGCGATAAGGTACCTAGCGGTAAAGAGCTTTGACTCAGGTAAGTACAAGTTTGAGAGTGTTTGAATGGATGGATATTCCAGAGAGGAAGAAGAAGAGTCAATGGAACAAATGGAAATGGAAGGTCTCGGTACTAAGTTTAGGGAGGAGGACGGGAGTCAGTACCTATTAATCAAGGTGCTGTAGCTCAGTACAGGTAGGTCACAGTAGCTTAGCGGTAGCGGGCAACTGTGCTAAAAGGGAGAGGGGGTCCCTGTGTTTGAAAAGTGCCCATTGACCTGATGCTGCACATTAATCTACAAGTTGTCGAATCAATAACGATTTCGTACTGCAGACACGGAAACATTACAGGAGAGCCACACCATCAAACAAAGAACTAGTCAACTAGTGATGCCACTCTGAGCTTTCAGGGCGTACATGTCGGCTCCCGTCCCTGACGAGCCGTACCAGTACATGCTTCATTCAACTCCTTGGAAACGGGAGTGCAATTCGACACGGCCGAAAGTGATTCATGGTCTGTGCCTATTCAATTCCGTCCTTCTTGCAAACTCGAGTGGTCTGTTGTCTGTAGGTATCTCTAGTTCCCTTGCAATCCAATGTAAGAGAGCACGGACAACTGCATCCGTTGGCAGGGGTCCAGAATAATGAAAAAGCTAAGAACCGGAGCAACAGCACGAAAGAGGTCAGAAAGCCACGTCCAGAAGAGCAGTGATTTTCGTTTTTCTGCTCGCTTGTCAGACATTAGCTCTGCCTAACTGTTGACAGACATATATCTGGTTTATCAACGGGGGAACAGGGGGGGGTTCCCAAGCCAAGATGCTAGCTTATCAAGAGCTGGCGTCGAGTTGACTCCAGAAGAGGAATTCCTGTCGTCTGGTGTAAGACGGAGGATTCGACTTGACTCGACTTGGTGGATGCCTTCAAGTGCTAAGTTAGGAAGTATAAAACAACAACTAACTTGCAGACGATGTTTGCTGTGACTAGTAGGACAGAGTCCTGTACTGCAAAGTACCAGAACCGACAATTGCCATTACGGTACACAAAACCAAGCGTGGGCTAAATAACCGACCAACGATAGTGGCCGGTGGCAGTCCAACCAGAAAGAAGCGTCTGCTTGTTTGTTAGCATGGGATGGAATGGCTTGGCTCGGCTTGTGGGATATAATGGCATGAGGATTTGAGAATGGCTAGAGAAATGTCATGGTATGACTTTACTTTACGATGTATCAGGAGATGTGCTGATGAATAAAACTGGTTAGACAGCTCAGGCTACTTGAAAATGATGTTTGAAGTCGTCCATCTATACTATCTTGCCTTGTGTCGAGATGTTCCACAACTCCCGTAAAAGCAGCCTTCCCTCCTCCTCCTCTCTCCCCATACTCTATCTTGACCATCTCACATCGCCAAAGATGCCGTCGCCGCATTTCCTTGCATGGGTGAGTTCGTCTCTCTCGCTATTCCCATTTTCGTGCTCTCTCAGCTGGCTCAGAGTTGAGTTCGTTCGTCTGGCCCCAGACCATGACAAGGGTCCTGACTCTTGTAAAAGAGCCAGCCAAACATGACAGGGGACTGTATGTACGACCTACCCTGGTTCCACTGTCGTTCAAAAAGAGCCCAGGCGCAGGGTGCAGAGAAACGTCCTGCGTCCCTAGGTGCAGCATCGTTGACCTGCAATGTAACTATGCTAAAGGTGCACTATTATACCGCCAAAGATCATCACCACGTCCATCTCCTTTTTTTTCATTGACAAGTAAAAACACCCAGTTTCACAATCATATAATTTTCATTGTTTCAGGAAGCCACACACAGCCGGCATGTTTCCCTCTCTACGGTTACCGCTTACTACCACCTTGCATGTTCATCCGTAACATAACATTACTGACCAACTGATTACCTCTCCTCTTGTTCGGCGTGTCCGAAGGGGTAGTGCTTGTGGATTGGCGGCGCGTGGCGGAAACCAGTCTAACCACTGATCAGCTTGACAACTCGACTAAGACCAGACCATTTCGTGCCCCGTCGACACAAGATCGAAAACACACTGTTAGTTGTGTCCCAAGTATGTACCTTTCGACATGTGCTTCACGATGCAGACCATTTCTGACCTTTATCGCCGAGGCCAATCAGCTGCCGGGCGTGTGAGAGTCCCCTAATACTCACTGAAGCCGTGCTCGAGATCTACCTGTCGATACGTGCTAATTTTGACTTGGCGGCCTTACAAGTGCTCAGCAACCAACCAACTTGACCTTTGTCGCTTATTGGCCAGTTCTGTTTTAATCTTGTTCGATATTAATGTTTATTATTGAGGGAGCCGGATATGGTATTCACACGTTCAAGCTCTCGGATTCAACGTTCCCATTGCAGAACTCAAAACTCCGACCATGGCTAATATCGACACGGTATTGGTCCTTGAAATAATCGCAATTGGCCAGCTGAGCAAAGATCTGCTCCGCCTCAGCTCAAATTTCAACCTCGGATTTACAGGATGCCTAGGTTCGCCGGAGAAGTATTCCCCTTTTCGCCTGGACTCAATACGTAGCACTCTGCTGCTAGTGATCGTCTCCAATGTTTGAGCTCTTGATGCTTCGTGGCGTAAACCAATATGGGGGACCAACAACAGAAAACCCGACAAAGGCCGGACGGGCGGCCAGGTACGAAAAGACTAGGGGGGAAGCTGACACACGACGATCAAACTACTTCCTCTGTTAGGGATTGATGGAGACGGAGGAGACGTGGAGTTCTTGTTGGTCGCAGGGTTGACAGGGTTATTCGACATCGCTATTGACTGACCAACCAGCAACGACAACTCTCTAATGCAACTATCCAGCCAGTTGGGCCTTTGATGATGATGCATTCTCAGAAGACTCAGATCTCATCTGGAGGACGGGCCCCTGCATGAACGAGAGCGACTACTGTATGTTTGCTTCACAAACAGGCCTCCACTGGTTTGTGTTTGTGTGACCCTAGAGTCGTTCTGGAAGGCTTCTTTCGGCTCGCATGCTAATCACACAATACGGACGGCCCAGTACCGCTGCATATGCACGAGTCCTTCGGTTATGAGTTGGATTTGGATTCCGCAAACGCCGTTCATGTGCAGATAAGCGACGGAGATGCCTGTAGTCGTCGACCACTGCCACACTGGTGACCTGTCGTGTAAAGGGACATGGTGGCGTCCCTCATGACTTAATAACCAAGCAGCCAAACCGGGGCTAGTTTGGCCTGCCGCGTTCCGATGCATATAGACCGGCTTTGTTTGCCATGTTAGGACTGACGTATATTTCACTTACTCACTGCTCATAGAGGCACTGATGTAGTGGAGCTGAATACAGCTACCTAGAAGCTTTTACAGGTCAGAGATAATGCGTTCTGCAGCATCGCAATATCATGGTACGGAAGACGTAGGTGCAAATTGCACATATCTCACTTACACCGATCCCTTGCCGAGGTGCTGGATCGTATTGGGCGGTGGACACAACGCAATGGGCTGCCAATTACACCAACCCCAAGAAAAAGCAAAGAAGCACATATAGCACCAAAAAATAGTTGTTGTACTCCGTACCTGTACCACCATCTCGGGTCCCTGCTCCAGCTACCAACGGCGCCGCCTCTTTGATGCAGGCCAGCCAACCAATTTCATTTTGGAGCAGCCGCATCAGCATTCAGAAGATCCCCTGGGAGCTAACGGGCGGATAGGTGCTGAGATGGGAGGTGCCTCAACCGTGTTTCAAAGCCTGTAACCTCGGCGGTACTTGCAAAGTTAGGTACGGGTACTATGTTCCAGACTCTGAACGTCATCACAATCACAAGGCTGCCGAAGACGTTTGTCTGTTGCCCCTGTCCCTGATACCGTTCCAGATGCCGACCCTTGTTTGTTGATCCTCCTATTCTTTTAACGCCGCAGCCGCTTTCAAAGTATTTCGTGTTACTACGTAGTTCGATCAAGTCCTTGTCATGATTGCATACCTAGGTATCAAGTCCAAGTCTAGAGATGGAGTAATTTCAAATCCGCTGCATGAACACGGAGGAAGCTGATACTCGCCAGGGGGGATGGATAACTCCTCGCTCCCATCAAACCTTCAGCAGGGTTGATCCCCGAGCAATTCTTCAACGTCAACTCGAACTGCCTCCTGTCAACTTCCTTACAGTTAATCCCATCACCTCAGCGAACGGACCTCGTTTGATAAACCACGTGTGGCACTGGCTTCTTTGCATCCGCAGTGTTTCTTCTATGAAAACAAAATTGAATTGTTCTAGAACAATGCTCCAAGACGTTAGTGGCTTGGAAAACGCCTCTCGGGCAATGCCGCGGCCGGCCAAGAAGCATTTTATATCGAATATTGGTATAGGCAAAGAATCACTTCTCCGATACGATGCCTTTTTTCCGCTGAATGGCATTCAACATGAGTCTGGTTTGCCCATCGATGTGCCATTTATCCTATTTGCCGGTGATCTAACAACTGAGGCGCAACGCCGCCTGTCAAGGTCTACATTTCTCACGATAGTTTGGTGTTTAGTTTGTCTAGTTTCGTACTCACGAATCCACGGTGCGGGTATTTTTTTGTCAAGATCATACGTTTGTGTTCTAGAATTGGAAGAACAAGGATCCAGCTGAATCGCAACGGTCAATTTAAATAGCTTTGGTGCTTGGTGCGCATAATTGAGCAAGTTGCGCAAGCCTGATTCTCGACGATATCTCACAATCTTTCTTCTTCTGTATGCCCAGGTATGAATAGTCAATCTGCAGGCTGAAACTCCGAAACAATGGAGGTTGATGGATTTCTTTCTGAGCTATATTCGTATTATTCGATCAGAGGAGACGATCTTTCTGTCGACGAGGGCTAGACGGCGATCTCGTTTCAGTCGATAACTTTATTTCGTTGTTGTTCTCTGTGCAAGCGAAATTCGGCAAGTCAACTGACTTCTAATCCTTACGTTATGGATCCTACCTTGACGGCAGTCATGATCCTTCAACTACCGATCAGATGGATACTTATCTCAGATGATAGCGACGTTAACCTCTAAGGTAAGGTACAGTAGATACAGTATCTAACCTCTGCTATCTGAACAAATCATATCTCACCATAGATAACCTACCCTGGTTTCCCGGAGGGAGTGCTCCAACCCTGCCAGAGTCATCATAAAAATTCCCGATGCCATTACTCCGTCAATTTTTTAACTCGTAATTAAGTATCAATTTTAGCCACGAGGATTAAAAAGTCCCCAGTTCTTTCATTCCATGATCATCACCTAGGTATGGCGTAGGTTAGTCTACTAACCTAGAGGTAAGGTCAGTACAAATCATGACGACTAAGATCGCTTAGAGTATGATGCTTGATGACGTAGTTGAAATAACATCACTCCAATTTGAGCTGCATTTCAAGCCCAGATCTTGTCAAATACATATTTCAATTGCTTCAGAAAACTACACAGATCACCTGTAACATCACCTCAAGCTCAATTTCTACCAGAAACCCACGTCTATCGCCATGTCTCTCTTCCGCAATGTCCTCCGTACGACCGCAACCACTATCCGCCCTATTCACACAACAAGGCGCCTGCAGATGCCATATAAGCACGATCAGGACCGAGAATCTCTGCGCCCAGTTGTGAATGAGAACACAAAGTCAGGAACGGACGAGCAAGTTGCCTCGGAGCACGCAGACATTGCCTTTGACCCTAACACGACACGGCCCGAGGAAGCTGCCGACAAGACCAGGGAGAGGACCAAATCCAAGGGTCGAGAGGGAGAAGACGCCCTGAACGCGAGTGGTGCGAACCAAGAGCTTAGCACACCCATGGGTGATGAGAAAACGATCAAGACCAAGGGTGCTGGAGAAGAGATCTCAAAGGGAGGATCCAGTGGAAGTGGAAGTGCGCCCAAGAAGGGAGATCTACCCAAGGCCAAGTAACAAGTGGAAAAGCGAAGCGAGAAGTCAACAGGTTTATGAACTGTATCTCATCATATGTGTTACATATTTGTTCATCAGAAGAAGAGCTTGGGGGCTTGATTGCATATCTAGATAATGAAGAAGGAAAAAGCTCACCACACCAACCTCGGCGCCAGAAAAACATGGAACTTTTATCTCGATGAGTGATAGGAGAACGAATGACTGGCGAAGTGCTACAGCACTCCCACCTATTGATAGCACAGACAGTCACGACTACTAATGACTTACCTCGTTACCGTACCTACCTTAGTACCTAGCTAAGGTACCTAAGGTAGGCAGGTACTAGGTAGTGAGCCAGCAACTACACAAATATCGAAGGAAGCTCCCAACTGACAGACCTCGTCTTCCTTGTTTCACCTTCCAAGCTCAAAATGCCATCTGTTTTGAGCAATTCACATCATTGTTCCAAGTTTGATAGTCATTGAACAATACTCGAGTTACGTTCAATATTCATCATCTGTGATAGAAATATCATTTTCAACAAGCAAACGAACGTCATGAAACCCCCCGAAACATCACAATGTTACATCTCCCTAGAAGAACTGTTAGACGAAGCCGATCGGGACGACTTACACTTCGACATAGTCAACAAATTCAATCGAGCTCTGAATACTAGAGACCGCACCCCAGATCAATCTGATGATGAAGTTGATGATGAAGCTGATGATGAAGCTGATGATGAAGCTGATGATGAAGCTGATGATGAAGTTGATGAAGCTGACGACCAAAAAGGAGCAGAATCTAGTAGAAGTAGGCCTGGAACTGGACCAGACCAATCTACGGAGGGTCAACAGCTTGACGCCGAGGGACAGAAGCTCGCTGATGAACTGGACGAGCTATGGTAGAAACATGCCCGTCACAATCTCAACTCCGAAGCTTGCGTGTCTTCTGGCTTTTCTCAAACATTCCGGAATGCAGTCTGGAAAGTCTTCCGAGAAGTTCCTCGACGGATTCCAGTCGATGATGAACGTATTGATCTCCTTGTACACACGGTGGTTGCCCTCGGGAAAATGCACAAAAAAACAATCAATTCTCAGGGGATATATGTCTGGAAGGACTTCCTAGGACTGAAAGAGCTTCTTCTTGAAGTTTGTGAAGGCATGTTCCTCAGCTTGCCCTTCGTCTAAACCTCTCGAGTCCCACTGACTGTTACTTAGTTACTTTCCAGCGTCTGACGTATGAGGGCTCGGTGTCTTTTCAGTCATTTTATGCTCGTCTCGTTGCCAAGAATATACCGCTAGATGACACCCTTGCCTCCCACGTCATGAAAAAAGCACTGGAAGATCCATTACCACCTGATCGACAGATGGCCGAAACCTACATTCGTGCGGCCTGTGAATGGCTTATAGCAGCTGGCCCACAACTATTTCTTCGGATTAGGGATGTCGAAATAATATTGGCACAGCAATCACCACAATGGCCGTTCAAGCAGGGCGCAGTCCCCAGAGAAAGATGGGAATTGTGGAAAACGAGGCTCAAAGTACTGTGGGGAGCAGCATTCAGGCCTGACCAGCAAAGTCTGCAGGATAGACTGTTCGAGGCAGGCATTCACATGAATCGGGTACATGGCCAATACATGTTGGCTGAGATGGATCAAATGTGCCGAGATTATGGCGAATTTCAAGCATCGATACAGGAACAACGAGGAGATGTAAATAAATGGTTGGGTGGTGTATAACTTGCCAAGATACTGGAGAAGGGCAAGATAGCATTAGCAAACTGTTGTCAATTTTACATTCATCATGCCATGAAAACATGAAGCTGATAGTGGCTCGAACTCCCGACGCCAGATTATGCATATCACTACTAACGCACCAATGCCTAGGCGTACATCATATCGCCATCCTCGTCGTCGTCGTCATCCTGCACTGCAGGGACCTCCTTCTTCTTCCCCAAGTCTTGACGGCACATGGGACATGTACCCTTGCTGCGCAACCAAGGTCCGACGCACTCGAGATCAAATCGATGGCCTCCTTTGCATGGCAGCTCAACAACGAGGCAATACTCGTCTTCTAGATAGGGCACCTTGCAGATGGCGCAGTCGTCATCTTTCTTGAGGGTTTTGCGACTGACACGATCGATCGAGTCAACGAACTCTTGCGACACGCCATGTAAGCGAGTGGGGGGGTCGTTGATATCATCTTCTAGATTCATTATCAGAGACTCTAAAAAGTCTCGGTTATCATCTGTAGGGGCAGTTGTGTGCAGCAGGTGTAGCTGTTCCTGGAGGAGGCGGAAGAGAGCGGCCGTGTCCACGGGGGTAGGCGTGGCGTGTGGGTTGTGATGAGGAGTTTGGTCGCCTGAAGGTTCGGCGATCTGATCGAGGAGGGAGAAGAATGATGACATGTCTACGCGACGGCCTGAGCGACGGCCTTCAGCAAACTTGACATTGTGTTCGACTTGGGAATGGAAAGTTAGCTATAAGATCGAATGGAGGGGTTGAGGAGGGGTTATTCTATGTTACCTTCGTACTGAGTAGCCATTGCGAATCCTCGAAAGCTGTGTTTGATTGTTTGTACGCTGCTGGTGTAGATATTGAGAAAGGATAGTAGGAATAATGTACAGGGAGAAGAGAGGGCGCGCTGGCATCAAGACGTGGTTGTGTAACGGTCAGGCCCAGGCAGAGATGATGTCGCAAGTCGAGAGCTCTTCCATGAGTTGTGGGGTACCATGGGAAATGAGTGGAGAACTGGACCCCTGCTTTAAAGAGTGCAGGACGCCACAGTTGTGTAGTAATGTTAGGATGCAGACAGGGCAGAGCAGGGCTGAGAAAGTTAGTTATACATACGATTAGGTTCTTACAGGGTCACATAGAAGTTTGGCCCTTGAGATCAGTTAACAATGCATTCATGAATTGAGGCTTACATTGGTAGGAGAGCAATTGACTTGATTAATCACGATATCATCACATGCCAACTCGGTTTAATGTGGCTGATTCCCTATCCCGCTTGGACCATGTCGTCACATCATTCAGTCCCAAGCTCTCGGAGATCTAACGGTTTAAATACTGTACTTGCGTCTGTCTTGACTGCCTACCCATCGACCGATCGATCAACTAGTTAGGGTTTCAACGGACTGTTTATCTTCCGCCTTTCTTCCTATCCAAGTATCTTACCTTGCCTACCTACCTATTATTGCTCTCATCTTGATACCCTCACAAACCCTTCACCTACCATAACCACTAATTTACCCTGTCGCCATGTCTTTGCCCTCTGCTGCCATCATCGGCTCGACCGGCCTGGTCGGCTCAAATATCCTTTCAACGCTGCTGGCCTCCGAGATCTACAACCCTGTACATACCATCACTCGACGCGCTCCCAAGGCGACATCACCTCACCTCAATGCGATAGTCGATACCGATACGGCCAAATGGGCAGAGCTTCTCACAGGTCTCACGCCCAAGCCATCTGTCGTTTACTCTGCACTGGGCACCACTCGCGCTCAGGCAGGCGGAATCGCCAATCAGTGGAAGATCGACCATGATCTCAATATCGAACTCGCAAAGGCGTCCAAGGCTGCAGGTGTCTCGACCTTCGTATTCATCTCCAGCGCTGGAACACGGTCTCTGCTCTCCTCATCTTCGCCTTACGCCAAAATGAAGAACGGGGTTGAAGACGCGATCAAGGAACTCGACTTTGAGCAAGCCGTGATTCTCAAGCCCGGTATGATCCTCGGCCACCGAGAGGCCAGCCGCACAGTGGAGGGTATTGCTCAAGGGGCAGTCAACGGTCTTGGCCATCTCAGCGCTGGTATCAGAGATACCTTGGGTCAAGATGCTGATGTCATTGCGAAGGCGGCTGTGAGGGCTGCGCAGTTGGCGAGTGAGGGAAAGGCGCCGAGTAAATACTGGATTCTTGGTGGAAGCGACATTATCGAGTTGGGAAGGACTGAGTGGCCGGGTAACCAGACTCCCACGGAGACGAAGCCCGAGGCTGCTGCGTAGAATCTTTGCGAGGGTGACTTGACACAATCTCTTGGTTCAGTCACAACTCTCTCTACCTTTGCACAACGCTTTCGCAAACTGCCAGAATCAATTGGCGGGCTGTTTAATGACGTCCTTCCTCAAGTACTCATTAACAAAAAAAAAAAACATGAGACGAACAGAGTGGTTTCTAATCCATAATGCATACTCTCCTCCCTCTGCAACACTCAACGACTCTTGCGACAGAATTGCGCAATATAAAATGATCTTCAAGCTATCAAGACTCCAGCTGGAGATGCTTCACTAGAGGACCCCAGGGATGAGAAATAATTCGCCAGTTAAGAGCACATAGTATTCTCGGTCTTTTATCCGTCTTGTACCTTATATATGCTTATGATTTAACATCATTGGTTATGATCAATTGCTCAGTTCCCATCCCACTAGGTCTTGGCATGAGAGCACAACCCTGTCTATGATTCTGTACACCTCGTGTTGCGTTTCACGAAGCTATAAAATGCAGTAATTTCCCCCTGAATGAATACATGTTCACGTTGAAGCTGGTATATAGGTAGTTATCAAAGGCCTTCTGCTAGGCAGTAAGCAAGTCTTGATCTTTCCCCCGACCCATCGCACTTCGGCATTGCTTCTCCCCGCCCCCGCCATTCGCCAGATCTCATCATCAACTCCACTCCTCGACTCTGATAACCACCACCAGCTTCTATCGACTTCTCACTCACTCACTCACTCACTCACTCATTCACGAAGCTTCATCTTTTGCTACCACAACTAACCTAGATTTACTCAAGTAAGTTTCGCCTATGAGAATTTCCTATCAGCCCCCAGTTCTCACAATTCAATAGCCCAGTAATCCATACCCGCTGTCGAGCACATCATCGTCTGTGATTACATATCATGTCTTCCCGTCCTTCAGTCGTCGGCCCAGACTCCGGTCCCGAGGCCCCTTATCCTCTTCACATGGAAGGCAAAGTGATTTCTGGTTTCGGCCGCGGCTCCAAAGAGGTAAGTCTTCTTGCATGCATCACTTATTTTACTCACACTTCTTAGCTCGGCATCCCAACTGCCAATCTCCCTGTGGACGATGCTCTCACACCGTGGATCGCCAATATCTCCTCTGGAGTCTACTTCGGCTATGCCTCTCTCGCTCTGCCCACAACACACCCGGACATCTCATCGGCTTCAACCAACGGGCCTCCCAAGGCTGACACAGAGGATGCTCTCCTCGCTGCCGAAGCCCCTGCTAATCCTCCTTTCCACATCTTTCCCATGGTGATGTCCATTGGGTACAACCCCTTCTACAAGAACACAGTTCGCAGCGCAGAGGTCCATGTGCTGCACAAGTTCACCGCAGACTTTTATGATGTGCCTATGCGTCTCCTCATCCTTGGCTTCATCCGCGAGGAGAAGGACTACAAGAGTCTGGAGGCCCTGATTGAAGACATCCACTTTGATTGTGAGGTTGCAAAGAACAGCCTTGCCCGAGAGGCCTGGGCTCCTACAAAGGGACGTGTTATTGGCGGTAAAGATATTGAGGGCAAATTAGATGTCGAGTGGTTACTTCGAGATGCCTAGGATAGATCCAAGAGAAATAGAACATGGTAAAAGTGGCTGGGAGTTATGGATAGATAGCAACATAGAAGAGCTGGGATCTTTTTCAAAAGTCATGGTTGTTTCATTTCACATCTGCTGAACTACCTGGGTATCATGCGAAACCCCCGTCTGCCTGACCTGGAGCACTACCAATAAACTATTCAGCATCAAAGCTAATCTTCTATGCAAAAGGGTGTGCTGCAGATCTTTCCCTTCTCTTGCAAGGTAGCCCTCCCTTAAAGGCCTGGCTAGTATCTCATTTCAAAGAAAATAACCTCCAACAAAAAGGGAGAATGAACGTATTTCAGTTTTGCCCATAGTCATAACTAGCTAAACTGCCAGTAGCTGGGGTCCTTGGTCTGGTAAATATCGCGGTAAGAACTGCAACTGAGTTAGCAAGAAAGAAGTCTCAAGGTACAAGATGCTAGAACTCACATTCATTATAATCATCATGGGTATGTCAAAGACGTCTCGTTTGATCGTCCAACAGTAAGTGCATTCAACCTTGCCATCCCTCTCAATCCTCGATATACCGTGCTCGCTGTCAATCCGCGTGACTCGGCTACTGAGGATGCTCGGCTGTACGTCCTTCTGAGCAGTATGATCGGGTTTGATGTCCATGCTCTGAGAGGATCGATACTTGTTGAGCCGGCAACTTCTCTGAACCTTGCCGCGACTGTCCTCAAAGGCCAATTCCGCAAAATCTTGGTAAAACTCAACCACACTGTCATCATCCAGCAGCTCACCCAAGAAAACAGGCTGAGGTCGCCCGCCGGTCATGTCAAGGGTGGCTCTCTGAGGCCGGGGCGTTGGCATGTCTCCCTGAGCAGTGTTGTCTGGTGTGTTCGACCCATTGGTTGAACGCCCGCTGTAGTTATTGATATTGAGGTTTGGCTCTTTCCCGAGTAGTACCTCTTTTGTCCATCCTGTCAGCGCGATAAACTCTTTGTTGACAGCAGCGACCTCGCCCGATCTTCGACAGACAATGGTCGGAGCGCAGCAATGCTGTAGAAAGTCATCATATTCTACCAACGTTCTTTGAAAGCACTTCTCCATGAAAATGAGATCCTGGCGAGTCAGATCCTTTGTACACGATATGAAAGACGGTCGAATCTCTCCCAGGGCTTTAGCGATTCGCAGTAACTTGTTACCAGGTAGACGGTTTCGTAGAACAGCCACCATGTTGTGGAATCCGGTTGTGTAAGGATATGGCTCTTTTACACTTTCGTAGATAGCAGCAGAATCTCTCTGTCGCTTGCCAAGATACGACTTGGGATTCGGCTTAGTACTCTTCGGTCTGTGTCGTTGTGCGCCAGGAACCGTAGGGATTCCAGCAAAATTATGGCCTGGTGAGCCTTCCATGCCTGCAACAGAATGAGGGCTGGCTGTCGCATCTGTACTTGGGCTGGCAAGACTTGTAGGTCCGGCTGCAATAGCATAAGCATGGGGTAGTCCGTGCTGGAGGTTTCCCTGGGCATATAGAGATTGGTTGTTTTGGTCCATACCCGAAAAGTCGGCCCCTAACATGGGATGATCAAAGCCGTTACCGTTACCATTTGCATTTCCGAAGAGAGCTGCATAAGTGGCCTCGGTGGTTGGAGTTTGTGACAGGGAGTTCTCTCGTGGAGGTGTCTCGGCTCCAAGGGCCATCTTGTTAAGAATGCCAAACTCCCAGCCGGCGTACTGACTCCCGAAATTCAGACCTTCGAGGTCAAAATTGTACAGAGCAGGGTTGCTAGGATCGAATAAGGCGTTAAAGTCCATATTGCCAGCAGGTATAATATTGTTGATTGGAGCGTGCGCATTGCTGATCGGAGCCTGGAAGGATGTCGGGGACGTTTGTGGGTTGAAAGGTAGACTATCAATGCCTACAGGAGTCTGCGCCCCCGTCGAAAAGACAGGCAGTGTCGTAGTGCTCGCCTGAGAAAAGAAGTTGCTGCCAGTTGCAGACATACTATCTGACTGACTGGCATTCGAGTTCTGGCGCTGAGCGTTGGGCCTTGAGGGAGTAGGATTGGGACTGGGGTTGTAATTTGGGCCAAGAACAGGCCGCAGGGCTTCCGGAGGAGCATCATGAAGGTATTTAGCCTTCTTGCGCACACCATCTTGGCATGCATCAGCGAGGCCACGCTTGATGCACCTTTGGCACGGTCTCTCATCTCCTGGAAAGATGTCAGTTTGAGATCTCCTGTTGGTTGTCAAGCACGCCGATCTCAACTGCGATTCTCCCACAAAAATGGGTAAAGGAAGCGCGCAAGGCAGTTTGGCAGCGAAAACACCGACAACTGATGGATTGAAGAGCCAAACTTCACATGGAGAAAGCGAACTCGTATCATGATAATTGGCAAATTGCCAGCATTCGGTCGTTGCAAGGACACTTACCACAAGTCAGATGAGCTCTTTGGCATGCAAAGCAAGCCCTTCGCGCCTTTTTCCTCCTGGGGCGCATAGGATCTTTGGGGTCGTACTTCTTCTTGACCTCGGTGGTGCTCTCGGTGGTGCTCTGGTCGGTCATCTTCTCGTCTTCTTCCTGAAGAAAAGTTTCCGTCTCGTCTTCGTTCTCAGACATAACATCTGAGACCTCAGTGCTATTCTCCTCCATTTCGTGCGGCATGGTGTCTTAGGTTTTATATACAAGGGCCTGGAGACCAGTACAAGGTCTTGCGACAGCTGGAATATCCTCCTCTCAGCTTATTTGCAGCCCGAGACCTTGTTTGAGTTACTGCACACAAGGCGGCTCGGATATGCAGGCTCCGATCCCAGAAACCTCTTTTTTTGTTTCTCTCTTTCACTTTGTCCTCCTTTTAGACAGCTTTGCGAAACCACACTTACCCAAGCCGTGGTGGGACAGCCAAGCAGGCACAAGTACGCCGTCGAATTGAAGTTACAATCAGTGCTGTTCAGAGTGACAGCAACCCCCACGGTGGCGTGGCAATGCGCAGATAATCTTTCACCTGATCTCCCTCGCTGATCGCTAACGCGTGCTGCGTAGGCGATGTATGTGAGATGAGGAACAGCCTGAACTGCAATGCCCAGATGCGGTAGGATTATGGCGTTGGGCGCAAACGAGGCCAGAAGGCTGTATGCAGCCGTGTATTTGATGATCACGTCTCTGGGCTAATTGAGAGACCGAAACCGCCCGGTCAAGCTCGTATCGTAGAAGGGGCGTACTCAATGAAAGCCAATAAGTGTATAGGTATGATACGCAAAGAGGCGTCTTGGTGGAACGTATATTGAGTCAATAGTAGGTCGCAGGGGCCGTGAGGCTGTGATAGTTGTCACCGAACAAGGTGGAGGAGGTAGAATTCCGATTCGACGAGCTTGGGTGATCGATGATCGCCAGATGCAGGAGAGTCGTCGGTCAGCGGTAGAGGCGGAGCTGTCTAAGGCGACACGGAGGAAAAGCAACTGCGACACGGGAGATGAGAGATTTGGCGACTGCGAGGATGGGATGCGAATGACGACGAGGAAAGAATAGGATGCAGCTACCCGCGGGCCATGAGGAGTGGCTGCACCCAGAACCAGCACCAAAACCAACCAGTTTAAGCAGAAATTGGCCACTACAGCAACAGTAGAAGCTCACACGGCGTCGGCGACCGTAGAAGCAGGCTGTGGTGACAGCGTATATGTAGCGTTGTGCAGAGATGAGGCATGCGAACCAGGCGCGGCGCGGGGGACAAAGTTGAGCGCAGATTGTGCGGAGGAGCCGGATCGCGATATAGATTGGGTTGAAGAGGGAGTATAAAAAAGAAGATAGAGTCAACGTTGAGAGTAGAAGTCGAACGAGGCAATTCGCAGAATAAGTTGTAAGCAATGACTGGTCCAATTCAAGGTCAGTTAGAAGAGCCCAGTCAGGTCAGGCGACAGGGTGTTGTAGGTAGCATTGTGGGTTTTGGTGGTTGGTGGATTAGCAGACGCCACAGACAGGGCAGTGGGCAATTGGAGGATTGCAGATGCAGGTGTTTTGAGGTTGTTCCTGTGCTGATTTTACTTCCTCCAAGTTAGGTACCTGACCTTGAGCTAGAATGTTGTCTTAGTACCTTACCTTCAGCTGTAAGAATCGAGTGCGAAATGCGAGCTGCCTTAGTAGTACTATAGGGATCGCGGAAGTACCAAGTTTGCTGTGCCAAGCCTGCCAAGTACCTGATGTAGGTAGGTACAGTACAGCAAAGTAGGTTCACGACAACCTGAGCTTGAGCTCAGTCAGAGAAAGTGGATTGATTATATTTAAGGGGAATAAAGTGACGACGAATCTTGATTTCACATCACAAGGTGCAAAGACAGCCAAGGTTCGTTCGCTGTGCAGCCATGGCCATGTGCAAATGTAGAAACCCGAGGTGATGATGCTACATGCAATCTCGTGAACAGCTAGTTAGTAGAGTACCTACAGAATGTACATACAAACAGGACATTGGTTGACAGGCGGATGATCGAATAACCATACGGGTATTAGCTCTAAACCCACACAGGGTGGGCAACTCTTGATCCTTTCAGTCAACTCCCCTGTCTGTCTCTACGTAGCAATGAAACGTCAAGCCCTTCAGTAGGTAGCCATGGATGGGTATCGTACATATCTGATAGTCAATTGATTCAACATCGTCACCAACAACACAATCAACACGCTGATCATCATGAAAGATCCAACCTCGAGCAGTCCCAGGTGGATTTGATAGACTAATATGGCTGATGTTCTTACTCAGTCGTTTATGCCTCAGCAAACCGAAGTTTCAAGCCTCCCATTTTCACCAGCCGCTAGCAGAATCCAATTCGAGCCCAATCAAAGTCAAAGTTTTGACTGCGGGGTTTACTAGGTATGTGCTAGGTAGTGGAGGGAGTAACCCGCTCTGGGGAAACTGGGCGCTGGCTATTGGTCTGACGATGCTTCTATTTGTAACTGCTGAAGCCTTGTAGGTAATCAAGATCAGATTTTTTTAGGGTGAGGTATCCAAACCAGGGGGATAGATGACGACTTACTCAATTCACTTCTAGCGGTCAAGAAAGGTCATGGAAGGAGAATTTCACCTCCTGCGCCCCAAGCAATAGTCTCGATCGAGAAGATGAAGCTAATAAAGAGGTCCCGCTGAGCCGCCAAAACTACTCCATTTATCCATCCATTCGAATTTGTATGTATGTATTCCCAATCACCAGCCACCCAACGACCTCAACCTCACCCTCACCCCTAGACCTGGCTTAGACTGATGCATTGTGAATCGCAAGAGTCTGGGGCCTTGATTGGATGCTTCTATGCGCGTATGTACACGTCGACATATCAAACTCTCTTTTGTTGTTGGTAATAGCAGAGTCAGCCAGAGTGTGATTCGTACCTCGCCTATGACAGGGGTCTCTAGGTGTCGTGCGACTGCAGCACCGTTGCGACGAAGTGCAGCGTCGGGCTGATGTTGGATAACTCTGGTGATACTTGGTGCAGAACGCCAAATGCCATCTTGCCGATAGTCTGTCGTATCCGTACACAAGCCAACATACATGCATGTACATGTATATGTTTCAAGTCATCTCTTGAGCAACTAACACGCAATTCTAGCCCTGTAATTAGTCTTTACCAGAACCCAGAAGCAAAAAGAAAATAAAAGAGGACCCTGGTGCTACTAGTAGATAAAGAAATTTAATTCACCGGCGCAGTCACTGACTGGCCGGTGTGGAACAGCTGGTAGGCGGCGTATAAGTAAGGTACCCGAAATGAATATACAGAGTACAGAGAAGGTAACATAGAAAATCGACAGAGTTATACTTGTCCTATACAGTACTGCTCTCCTTGACAAACGGAGGCTTCATGGATCGCAAATTTTTACATACATTCATCAGGGTCTGCCCCCAAAACTGTAAAGCCGGCCACCCGGAACACGGGGCTTGATGCCGAGCCCGGTTGCCGGAGGTGAGGGGCGGCAGCGGAAGCCCAACGCCGCCGAGGATAGCTAACGCTCAGCTGTTTACGGTGAAGAATAGAACGATCCAGGTTTGATAGTCAGGGTCCTCTATTGGATATCCAGTACCCGCGGTTCGCTAACCGACCGCAACCCGTCGGCGACCGAGGCTTTTGGATTCTTGTCTATGACTCTTGAATCATGCCAAGATACAAGGTAACGATCCTCATCAAGTTGCGCAAAATAGGAAGTCTGCGCGGGAGCCTGATCTTCAGCGCATAGGTTATAGAGACCTGTGCATTGATGTTAGCGTAAAAGTTTGCGTTACAATTACCTAAAGCCAGGCAGAAAGGTCCTGTCTCAGGTGTAACTATTTGTGACTATCAACGAGACTCAAATCCTGTAGCATCTGTCAGCTTTTGTTTGCTTTTTCCTTTGTTTCTCCATTGCATTGCATGACAGCCGCCCCAAGGCAAGGATTCCCAAAGTAATTAACACATCCGGCTGAGCCTCTTGTGGGCAATACCCCCCCTAGTCCTTGTTACTTGCTTTTTATAAATCTTCACAGCGGGTAGAGGCATGCGTGCGTCAATGCGGTTAGAGGATACGACCCATGCTGCTGGCCGAGAACCTGGAGGCTGGAGTCGAGTCGAGGCTGCGATAGCCGAGGGCTTGCAGCTTGTAAATTGGATGTAGGGACTAAAAGAGGACTGAGACACCCTTGTCGATCTTGAAGATGTTCTTCACACCAAAGGTGTGGTTGGTCTGGCCTAGCTTATGCCGATGTTTGGTGTTCTAGCTCAAGGGTACGATGTGATATTGATTTTCTTTTTGGCAAACACGACCAGCTGACTGGGGTCAGATTTGCCAAGTATGATAATCAGTCATCTGAGCTGGATGTACCTATTGCATGTTCTGTGAGGAAGACGTAACCTGGATCATGGTTGTTGAAGCCCGCAACAGCTGAGCACTTGTATCAAGCCACCATTTATACTCGCCTATTATTGATCATCATCTGCCTGTCCGTCATCCAGATCCCCGCATTCGCCTAGCGGCCCGGGAAGATCTTTACTCAAGATAAACTTAGCTGGCTGCATTAATTCTGGGGGAATCCTGAAATGCCTTTCAGCCGAGGCGATCTTAACAAGCATTCACAATCAGATCATGCACCTTCATCGAACTTCTTGGTATATCCTCTTCTCAAGCAATAGAATTGACTTGTGACAGAATTTTAGGTGTCTTTGAATACAAATCACAGAAGCGCCAATATTTCAAGCCCTGTATAGAGGAGCTAGACCGGCCTCTTTTGTACAACCGGCGATCAATCCACTCGTTTTCCCGCAAAAGCCACTCTTGACCTAGTAGGACTCTCGGTGTATTAGTTTGATATGTCTATCTAATAGCTTCAGTGCAGGGGTTTAGTACCTGTTTTGGTGGCGCGGGTACACGGATGAAGTCAGGACTTGTAGCCATGATCATTACTCTTCTCATATCCCCTACTCTACCCTCGGGGAACAGTCTTCAAGAAGTAGCAAAGCGACTGTTGGCTCTGATTCTCTTTCCATACCGAAAAAACAGATAAGGGAAAGGCATCATGGCAACTGTCAGAAAAGCTAGCAAAGACGAAGCCCAGTGGTTGTTGAGCTTGGTGTACATCTGGTTACCAAACAGGGGAAATGCAGCTGCAGGACTCGAGTTAGCCATAATTCATGCAGCTGGATCTCAACAACTTTCCGGGCTGACGCCTCATGCTCCCCAGAATAGGCTATGCCAGGGGAAGTTGGTAGCCAGCCGGCGGTGAAGAATCAGACAGGTCCACGGGAGTAGATACTCCAACTACTTACCAGCAAAGGCACAACGCACGAATGCATTAGCAGCAAGGGCACTTGCGGCATACTGTGGATAAGCATCCACCTATTTCCATCAAAGTCAGCACAGTCTCTTCCCTGGTACGAGCACACTCCTGTCACAATGGCTAGCAGAGAGCCGTGTAACGTGCGGTGAGCCTGTCACAGACTTGTGATACAAACACAAAGCTGGACTTACTAGAAAGGTGAAGACTCCACTGAACACAAGGAGGATCCTATATCAGAGTTGAGCGGTTAGCGGCAGTTCGTCAAGCAGAGGTTCAGGGGATACGAGATCAAGAGGCATGACCAAGCGGTGACTAAGACATGTTTTGTTCTTCTTGTGCGAATGCGATTCCGCGCGTCCGGTTCTTGTCTCAGTCCCGTGTAAAGTTGGATTTGGGTATCACGGTGCTCCCATTGAGAACGCCTCCTTGAGGCCTGCGAATGGTTTGGGTTGATATGATATGGGATGGAATCGTGATGACTTACCCAGCTCCAAAGATTGCCGATCCAATTGTGGGCACAATCCAGTGAACCCAAGGATAACACGACCAAGCAAACATGAATATACCAGCTGGAACAAGGATACCTCCCAAGATGGCTGGAGGTAACCTGAACTCAGGCTGGCTGTTTCCTTCAACACCGGTCTCCTCGCTCAATTTTCGAATGAGTTTGCTCCGAATATTGTGCCACAAGGGATCAAGGCCAGCGGCGAGCAGCATTCCCACGAGGATGCCGAGAAAAGAGCAGCCATTCTGCCAAAGGTTGAAGCCGTAAATATCGCCAAATACAAGGTGAAAGGCTCCAAAGAAGAGATATAGAATACCGAGGACGATGGCCGTAAAGATACATAGGTTGAGGCACATGGGCTCGAATATTAATAGCTGAAATGGTCGTAGAAGCGATCGACCTATCGCGCTGGCGGCTGATTTCTGGACTTTTTCTGTAGGAGCTTTCCATCTGTCATCTCCAGTTTCCTTTCGCATCTGTTTGGCTTTGTTCTTGAGCAGAATCGGATCTTAGCGGAGGTTAGTTGGGACATGTTGGGTCTGTATGCTAATTTGAACTCACGATATGTCTCAGGGACGAGAAACACAATGCCCAATAGTAGAATGAATGCCCAAATTAGAAGTGTCCAATGAGTCCACCTCCAGTCAGTGTTATAGTTAATGAAGCCCCCAATCAAAGGTCCAATTGACGGACCTACAAAGGGTGCGAGCGAAAACATCAACATAGGCGCTTGCAACTCATCTGCCGTGAAGAGATCTCCAACAGTACCTCCTGACACAGCCAGAAATGCGCTACCGGAGATCCCATCGAGAAATCGACTCACAATCACGGTCTCGATATTCTGAGCCACGGCCTGAGGAATGATGAAGATGACATAAAGAGTCCACGATACAATATAGATAAGTCGTCGACCATAGAACTCGCTCAAGGGACCGAGGAACATGGGACCTAGTCCGATGCCTAAAACAAAGAATGAAAGACCAAGAATAGAGACTTCTCGAGAGTTGCCAAATTCATTCTCCATCTGCTCGTACGTAGATGTGTAGATGGAACTAGCAGCAGTTCTATACTCATGTTAGTATCTAGCTTTCTCGGTTGAAGGTGCGGCAGAAATACTTACACGCAGAGACTTCCAGACGAGACAATGATAATAATGAGCCATTTCTTCATCTTGTGAAAGCTCCGAGGGCATAAACTGTCGTTGTCACCTCCATCCCAGCCGACTTCGAAAGGGTCCTTTTCGACTTCATCATCCGAAGGCTCGCTGTAGGGGTTACAGCTGTAACCGTTCTGGGACTGACAGCGGGATATCCTGGCAGACGCTCGTGAGCGAGTTCTAATTGCTTGTGGTGATTGAATGGGCGCAAAGGTCGTGTCGTTCCTTTCAGGGCCGAGTGTCCCTGAATTCGTTGACGTCTTTTCAATGTCGCGATCCATGTTCCTCGTGGTTCTGACTGTTGACGACAATATTGAGGTAGATATCGTGACCTCTAGTTCAGAGGACCGACTTCTCGTAGTCAAGATAACTTGGTATTTCAAAACTATGCCAAGACCCTGGTGCTCCTAGTCTTTATATACACTCTAAACACCTTGCTCTCCAACAAAACTCTGCCATTTCTCACCACTATAAAGCTAGAATCCTCGACTATCTCTCTCGTACCGTGGATATCACCTCTTGTTGTCATCGCTGACCAAAAAGATGACTTTGCACCCTGTAAAGATGCGAAATGTTATTAATACCCAATCAAAGCTGACAGGCTAGGGTCTCGAGAGGAGCGATCGGCCGCCGTGGCTTGCTTATTGAACAGCTTGAATCTAGGAGAATCAGGGCGCGTATCGTGTATCCCGTATTTACGAAGTCAGTCATTTCTGGTGAAATAAGATTCACTTTATTCCCATGAAAATCATTTCTTGAGAAGGACAAGTTGACTCTGAGAAGCTGATGCGCTGAGACGGGCTATTATACCTTTCCCCCCTCTCCGTGTTGATCTCGGCGATAGATTGTTATGTAATAATACATCGCGTATTAAGACCGAAGAACTCTTGTTTCGGCTTTCGGCGTTTGAGGTCTCTCAAACTGTCTTTATTGGATTCTTTCGGCTCTTGAACATGGCAAATATTCATCACTTCTTCTCTCGTTCAGTTTCTCGGGGAAAGGGAGAACAAGAGCTCAACAATAATCTCATGATTTTTAATTGATATTTCCCCGCATATCGAGACTTATGAGGCTCCCTTTTAAAGAGTCTTCAGTACAGATTCAAGAGTGATGCCTGTGTTCATGTTTGAGTACCTTGGACTTGATCGAACATCAGCAGCTCCGTATCACGCTAACACTCGTCATCTTCAGGTGGTCGAATGAGAGAGCCTCATGCTCAAGCAATACGACCCTGCAAGAGTCCAAAACCCGGTTATTCTTCACATGCTGATGGAGATATTGTCCGACTCCGTCAATAAGAGCCCCTTAGCTATTTGGAGTTGACGAACCAGGGCTCGAATCACTTGCATATCCCAGACACGGCTCAACATGGACCAAGCGGGACCAATTATCAAATATCTTGGCACCTCTCACGACATCTGATAGGATGCTCAAGACGACATGCGTACATGCCGTCATCCAGTTTCACTCGTACCACTGCGGGCGCTGGTAGGGTTGTAATGCGGGACATCAGTCACGGCTCGGTCAGCAAAAGGGAACGCCAGGAAAATGCCCGTGATTTAGAGACATCGTGTGTTGTAGGGTAAGCAGGTCCCTTGATGCACACCACCTAGTCGTAAGGTAGTAGTTAACGAACAGATGCAATTAAAGAGTCATGAGGAGAGGTAAGGTATGTCACATCTATGCCTTCAAATAGTCAATGGTTGTCGAGACAGTTATCAGCGCTCCAAAGACACGACAATCGCACCAATCCCGCTTCAACCATGAGCTTGAATTGCAACTCAGAGATGCACTTCCAAGGCACACTGCAGCTGCACTGCCCAGTCTGGCAGAGGCGAAACGAGGCAAAAGTGCTGCAACTATGCATGTAATTCTCGCAATAGGGCTCACTCATGATGGCCCCGCGACCGGCTGAACTCTTTTCTTTCCCACCATGACCTTGTCCCATTGGATTCTTCAGGGAACAGCGTTTCTTTCCTTGTGATTATTGACCTGTTGTTGGTTACACTCAGTTGTTGCGATCGGGCCAAAGTTTGGTCTCTGATGGTGTAGTAAAAGACTGTCAGAATTCACAAACAGACTGATCGCAAACACACAGAAAAAGCCCCCAAAGGAAATAGAAACTTGATTGAAAAAGAGGACACATAGCTCTACTTGGCCCAACAAAAATACAATCAATTGACCCAGTTGGCCAAGAGTCCTCGGCTGATCATAACCGCCAACGTTGCGTTGCGTTGCGTTGCCTTTGGATCCCCTCCAACACTCGCACCATGAACATAAACATGGCGGTTTCTTTTTGACAACCCCCATTTCTCTGACGAAAACATATTATTACAACTATCAAAATGTACAGATTTCTTTCCATCTTTTAGGCGCTTACCTCGGATCGCTCCTTTGGGCCACGCCGAGTCGCAATCATAATCCTGTCCACCAATGGATTCGCATTCAGCAGCACGCTCAAACGTCATTTCGGAACCTCTACGACGCGGGGAGACGAGGGGAAACAAGACGAGACGCGGGGGTTTTTATTTGTTTGGCCTGGTTATAAAAGGTCGTGGTTTTCTCCTCCAAGTTGTTGTGATTCTAAACCATCATCTCAGCTCTCCCTTCGTCTTCAACACGAACAAGCACTTCATAAACACTCAACTTGAATACCCTGCAATCTTACCCCTACTCATTGAAACCTCTACATCACTCAATCGAACACGCTGCACATCTGCCCCTATCATAAATACCCCCAATTGACTCAACATCATGTCTTCTCAAACCACTGCCCAATACTTCCCCAAGATCTACTCCCTCACCTCCGCTGATCATGCTCGCTCTGTCTATGATGAGTGGGCAAAGACCTACAATGAGGAGATCACTGGAAAAGGCCAAGACTATGTCGGCCCAGCCATTGCCGCTGCCTATGTCCCTCAAGTTCTAGGCTCCCCTACCATCAACCAAGACGTCGAAATTCTTGACGCTGGTTGCGGCACCGGCCTCGTCGGTGTCTTCCTCGCTCGCCTGGGTGCAAAGAAGGTCGACGGTGTCGACATCAGCCCAGGCATGCTCGACGAGGCTCGCTCTACAGACGCATATCGCAACCTAGACGTGTGTGACCTGTCGCGACCGTTGTCCGCAAAGAATGACTCTTATGATGTCGTGACTTGTGTGGGCACCCTGACTCAGGCTCACGTTGGTCCCGAGGCTATCAGTGAATTTGTGCGTGTCGTGAAGCCAGGAGGCTACATTGTGGCTACCGTCATCCGTGAGATCTGGCAGACTGGAGGCTATGAGGCACACGTGAAGAGCCTCGCCGAGCAGAACAAGATCAAGGTCCTGTCTGCTGAGTTGCAGGACTACCGAAGGGGTGCTGGAGCCAAGGCCTACTACCTCATCTTGCAAGTGTCTGCATGAAGTGATTCATTGATGGTAACTTCGGTGATGATGATGATAATGCTATTCGTGGCTGGCTTCCCTTTCCTTTCCCTCTCAACAAAGAAACAAGAAAACAAAAAAATGCAGCACAGGAAACCCTCCCTGCCCCAGGAAAGCTATTGAAGTGGAACATACACATCGACACTTGATATGGTACAGTTGCCATCGCCCCTGGCCCGTATCCACCAAGGTATTCGCTTTGGCAAGTTGATGATGACGATAATGATGGTGATCATATGAGAGACAACAAAGAATGTTCGTGATTGGATTTCGTTTTGACATAGGTGACTCGCCAGTGAGCAACGCGATCGGAATCTCTTACACATTCCTTCAGCAACACATGCAGCATAAATATACAAAAGGCGTGCGTGCCCAAATCATGATTGTGATTCTGACAGTGAATGTGACATGACTATCATTTCGTTCTAACTTAGATTATACATGGAAAAAGTAGTATCGTTGATTTCTTGCCTGTCATAAAGTATATATAGTTCTTCTGTTGTGTGGAAATCCAGCTTCATTACAAGAAACTTTATCTAAACTGGTACAAAGTGTTGCTATGGCATACCTGTAGTCTTGTTGTTCAAGCATGAACAGCCAACTACTTGATCTTTTTCGTTGTACATAATTTCATTAAAAATGCATATCCAGTTGTGGAATAGGCTGGCTAATACTAATATTCCGCCCTACATATACGTCGTTACAAAATAAAGAAAACGATAGTAAACAACACCAGAAGATCATATCTTATCTACAATGGAGTTGGTTTCATGATAGCTAGCTGTTACCACACATTCAAAAGCATTGCATTCCATTGCTATTAGCCATATATTAATCTGTCAGTTGACTTAAAGTTCCGAGACTCGTTCTTGTCTATGAGTGGCTTGAATCTTGGGGGAGTCTTTGCCTCATCAGGATGTATAAATTTGCTAGGTATCTCGACTATTCACCGAATCATAAAACAGATGACAACAGATCCGCCATGGATCAGCGGCAATCATAACGCCCAATCGGCGGGTCTCGGGCGGCTCATGAAACTAGCTGGCCATGATGATGCCTATCCTCTCGGGGAGTTTTCCCTCTTGTCGGATACTCTGAGGCCTTCCACCGTCCGGGTTGGGGCTTGGGGGCTTGTCCTTGCTCACCGACTCTCGGATACCACTTCCGATCACGGGACAAGACCCTCTAGTAAGTCATCATGACATGTCCCCGAACTGTCTCACATATTCCGAGGCATGATACACCTAGGACCGGGTCATGATACTGACGGTCTGAAGCCAGAGAACCAACAGCATCGTAGCAACTCATTTTCCTTATATTGTCATTATACATCTATCTACCTTGGGACATTGTGTTCCCTCATCATAAGTACTCTCCATCGGTTCTCGTAGCGCACCATATACCAACCATGCATGCATATTCTATCTCAATTCCAAGCAATCCAAATCCAAACCCAAACGCCAAACCGCACCAACATGTATTGCCAACACAAAACACATCTCTAAAGATACTCTGGCAACCCACTCTGGGCAAAGTCAGGAACATCCTTGTCGCAATTGAAGTCACGATCCCAAGGCTTCTCGGGCAAAACACCCGCCTTGAGGCCAGACTCATAACTCCACTGGTAGTTATTCTCCGTCTTCCATGTCCAGTACCACCACCCCCAGCCCTTCTCGAAACTGTGCATCTGTGCTTCGGCGAACATCTTGAGGAACTTCTTGTACTCGTCGCTCCAGTCGCTAGGGTCGGCGTTGGCGCTACGACATGAACACTTGTCGTCCTTTGTTGGGCATCGAGGCTCCAAGATGGAAGTGTCCTTGTTTCCGGTATCGTATGTGCCCTCCCAGCGAGTACCCCAGCCCACGCCAGTGAGATACTTGGCGCAGTCTGTATCGGCTTGAGACCACTCGGCAAAGATGGTCGGCCCATAACCTGTCGAGGGATTCATACTGATCTCAGCCTGCTCAGTCCAGCCATCGCAAGCATACTCAACCTTCTCCTTGTGGGTAAAGTCGATCTGATTCTCGTTGAAAATGACATACTGATGGACGTCAAGGACCATATCATCGTAACCCGTCATCAAGCCTTGCCAGTTCTCAAGTCCCATAAATCCATCCCCAAACACCACGAGAGCCTTGATGCCGTTCTTGCGGACGAGCTTGTAGGCATTTTCTGTCCATTGGATAACATCGCTTGTTTTAAGGCTGGTCATTCGAGGTTCGTTGGCGAGACCATAATGGGTGATGATGTTCTTATAGCGAGGTTGAGCGAAGAACTTGGACAAACGGTCGTGAATATCGAGTGCCCGCTCTGCGTTTTTGCTACCGTCACTTCCGTTGAGCCAGCCAATGGAACCCCATCGACCACTATGGTTCCATCCGTTTTGACTTCCCGGAATACCGTGCAAGTCCAAGTTGACTCGCAAGCCGTACTTACGGCACCACTCGATCGCACGGAGAAGATATCTCCAGGATGTTCGATACACATAAGGATCACCATCGTAGACCTCGACGGCCCAATAGTTGAAACCAATTCGAACGTGATCGAGACCAGCTGCTTGTATGTCCTTAAAGGTTTGTTCTGTAATGAATGAGGCATAATGTGCTTCAAGAGTTTTCGCAGCATCGGAACCCAGCTTCTCGGACAGAGTCCATTCATCAATGATCCCCTCCTTGGTGTCATAATTGAAAAGAGATGGGCTGATGAAGGGCTCTAGATAGAGCCATCCTCCAATACATACTCCGCGAGCAGGTTTCTTCGCATAAGATCCCCAGGGTTTGTTGAGAGGCGGCACATTGTCGTTGGCTCGGGCCGAGTCGTCCCAGTCGTCGTAGAGACCCATGACGGGCAAGTTTCCAACCATTTGGTCAGTGAAAGTGAGGTTGAAATCGGTGGTTGACTTCCATGTCCAAGGATCGAGATATGTGTTTTGCCACTTCTCGGGTATCTCTGAATGATCCATTCCGTCCAAGTCAGAAGTATCCTCAGTTGAATCGCCTGAGCTACCGCTGCTACCTCCTCCTCCTCCTCCACCGCCTTTGTTCTTCTTACTGACGACTACTGCCACAATGATAATGATAATGAGGACAACGGCACTCACACCGAGTGCAATCCCTGAGTACAGTCAGCTTCTCAACTGCCAATTCCACCGCATCACAACTTACAGAGTTTCTTTTTGCTCTTCTTTGGCGGTTTCGATAAGTAGAAGTCCTTCTCTTGTTCCACACTATCCACACTCCCCCAACCACCTCGAAGATGAGTCTTGGATCGTCCCTCTTCCATAATAGCACCGCTCACGACCCTCTTCTTCTTGTGTTTTCCATGAGTTCGCGGCCTATCGGGATCCCGATCCCGATCTCTCTTTTTGTGTTCATCTCGTCGTTCTCGTCTTCGTGATTCATCTCTATGGTCTCGACTCGCTCTTTCGCTCCGTTTCTTCTGTCGCGCATTCTCCCTTTCCAGATCCGCCAAGGCATTCGCTGATAATGTCCTTGAACTTCTGCCCCGGTTGTCTTCAGATCCAGAGACTGGTCGCCGGGAGCTTTGCGATTTCCTTTTCCGCTGACCGTTCTTTCGTCGATCCCTTTCTCTGTCCCTATCGCGGTCTCGAGGTCGGTGTGAGTGAGAGCGCCGCGATGACTCTTGTGGCGGCATCGTGAGACATGTAGCGACGGCGTAATTGGAATGCAATCTCTATAGAAATGGACTTGAGCGAGTGTCAATGGTTTTACGACCAATTACGACGTCAGTCTTGGCCGATCGTGGTTGTCGGGGCAACCAGATAATATCCTTGGAATTATCCCAGGCCCTGGCCTAGATCTCGCCGAAACAATAGCCCAGAACTTATTCGACACGCCTCGTCATGTTTTCTTTTTATTTCTCCAGTCATTAGGGAAGCCAAATCGCCCCTGTCAGAAGAAGCCGGACTTCCTTTGTCTTCAAATGCGACAGTATGTCAATGGTCAAAGCAAATGAAGCATACGTACGCAACGGCAACTCATTGCCGTTCAGTAAGTGAATGGATTCCCAAAAATAGATGCAATGACTCTTGGAGTCCGCGGATGTATCCAAGACTTGTCCAGATATTGGCAATACCATGATCTTTATTACTTTGGCCAAGTACGTACTAAGGTTGGTTGACTGGACACTCTGGCCAGCGTTGAAGCGCTTGGATTTGGCTGAACGGCTCATGATGATTTGCGAGACACCACGTCAACCAATTGTTTTGTGTAATTCATGAAGCACTTTTTTGCTCTCTAAAATGATTCCGTCAAACTTATATTATTCGGGAAGATGAGAAAGGCACTATCTCGACGATGATACGGATTACTTGTGTGCCTTATCTTTATCTTTATCTTATCGCCAGCAGACTAGTCCGTATCTTCGTCTTAACCCATAAAGTCTGCACGCAAAGTGAAATAGTCCTTTGATGAAGTATTCTAAACTCTACCGTAGAGTTCTGCTTTCCTAGTGTTTCCTGTGTAGTGATCCGTGTTATTAGGAGCTGATTGGGTAACTCTCCGTCTTGTTCGGCATTAGATCATGAGGGCGATAGAAGCCGCCGCCAATCCCGCAGCCCGCAGCAAGCCGAGCTTGACATCACCTTCACCGAGGATCAATCAATCAATAAGCCTCCTTCGGCTGGCTTTGGATATCTAAGGTATAAACATTCTGCTACAACTCAGTTGCTATTACTCCTCTGACATGCCCTTCAAATTGAATCTCTAATCGCCCGTCTCCTGTCATTACAACCTGTGAACATTGCCAATCCATCGCCATGAAGCATCGTGTTATTCACCAGTTCAAGCGGGCACACGTCGTCAGCAATCCCTCGACTGCACGACTCTCACTTGCGCTTCCTGTAGGGCGAAAGTGCTACTCGACACATCCGCCGAATGCCAAACTAAATCTGCCTGTCGACTATGGGACGACACCTCTCCTCGCACACAACTCACAGGCTGCCTTGAGCCACAAGGAGCTGCCTGAAAGCATTCGAAATGGGCCGACCAAGAAGATGAATCTGTTTCAGGCCATCAACGACGCGATGGGAATTGCGCTAGCTGAGGACGAGTCTGTCGTCATTTTTGGAGAGGATGTTGCTTTTGGTGGTGTTTTCAGATGTACTATGAACCTTGCTGAAACACATGGTGCTGAGAGAGTGTTCAATACTCCTCTTACAGAACAGGGTATTATGGGATTTGGTATTGGTCTTGCCGCAGAAGGCATGCGACCTATCGCTGAGATTCAGTTTGCCGACTACGTTTACCCAGCTTTCGATCAGTTAGTCAACGAGGCTGCCAAGTTCAGATATCGTGATGGGTCCTGCGGGCGAAGCGTGGGTGGCTTGACAGTACGAATGCCCTGCGGTGGTGTTGGTCACGGAGGTCTCTACCATTCACAATCTCCCGAGAGTTTGTTTACACATATTCCTGGACTCAAGGTCATCATGCCAAGGTCGCCAGCTCAAGCCAAGGGTCTTCTCCTCGCCGCAATTCGCAGCAACGATCCCTGCGTGTTCATGGAACCCAAGATCCTGTACCGCGCCGCCGTTGAGCAAGTTCCTGTTGGTTCATATGAACTCCCACTATCGAAGGCCGAGATTCTCAAGGAAGGCAAAGATGTCACAATTGTCTCATACGGTCAACCCCTCTACCTATGCCAGAACGCAATCAGGCAGGCGGAGCAGGATCTGGGCATCTCTGTTGAGTTGATCGATCTTCGAACTCTTTATCCATGGGATAAGCAGACCGTACTCCAGAGTGTTCGCAAGACAGGACGAGTGATGGTTGTCCACGAAGCTATGGTGAATGCAGGCATTGGTGCTGAAGTCGCCGCCACTATTCAAGAAGATCATGATACATTCCTGCGATTAGAGGCACCAGTTGCTCGAGTTGCTGGGTGGAGTATTCACTCTCCTTTGCTATATGAGAGGTTTAATGTTCCTGATGTTGCTAGTAAGTAATCGAAAGATGGTTGTGATGATGGTCCAAAGCTAACATTGTTCCCAGGAATTTATGATAATATCAAGAAGTTGTTGAATTACTAGTGGAAGAATAATGGAACGGAGGTGAAACGGCTAAGAACAGCCAAGATACCTAGCTAGAGCCGTGAAATAGAAATTTGAGGAATCGATTCTTTGAGAAGCACAAATGATTTGATGATATCTTGATAGGTATTCCAAATTATGAGTCTTTCCTTGTGGTAGATGATAGGCAAATAGAACTGCTAGCATTAACCCCACTGACGCCGTCACCTACCTTAAGTTAGTACGGAGTAGGTAGGTATGCTCTTGCTCCACCTAAGCTAATGGAGCTCCTCCATCCTCTGCCCCGCCTCCCCTTGACTGTGGCCCATGCTGTGCCTCAAGAACTCCACGCCCTGAGCCTCAACGCCAACGCCCGTCCTTTTCGCCTTATACCTATACACGGCGCATTCAATCGCATTAAACCATGTCGGATCTGGAGACTGTTTCTGCCTTTGTCGAGGGAGCTCCTCCCGGAGAGGTACGTGCTGATATCATCCTATTGTCCGCGGCGTCATCAGCTAATATGAACTCGTAGCTCGCAGACGTTATCGCAGGTATTACCGGTCGAAATGCGATTGCTGAGCCATCAACATTACTGACACGAGTCTACAGATATCAAGTCTCTCACCCTCGAAACTTCGCCCGATATCATTTCCAGCCTCGGTCCCGCTTTCGAAAAGTACAATGAGGAGCAGTTAGTTACGGTGAAGCTGCCTGGTAGCAGCCAACCAGTAGGTGACGAAGAATTTCGAAAATAGAGAGATTGGAGCTGAACAGGAGCGCCAGGTCATTATTAGTTCCCACAACTCGCTTGGAGACGGCCGTTATTACGATGTTGAGAGCTCTTCCAGCTTTGCTTTCGACCATACTACGCAGGTAAGCTGCGCATATCTACCTGCACAAATGGGTGTATGGTTCTGACGGAGGGATAGAAAGCTAGTGCCGTGCAAAGCCATGTTCTGGAAGGAGCCCAAGCGGATCTTGTGTAAGTTGGCTCGAGCCGGTTGGACAGCGTCAAGTGCTAACATACAATGATAGCAAATCCACCCTCAAGAGTATCGGACCTTACGTTGATGAGCACTTCGCCAATGCTGCGCACGGTGTCTACCCAATCGAGTCGGATTCCAAGATTGCCATCGTTATTGTTGGCAACAAATATAGCCCCAACAACTTCTGGTAGGTATTCTACGTTTCAGACCTGTTTCACCCAGCTAATGACCCCAGGAACGGACGCTGGCGGTCGCTTTACATTCTTGACCCATCTTCTGGAGCTCTTGAAGGGTCCCTAAAAGTTGACGTACACTATTACGAAGACGGCAATGTTCGTCTGCTCACCAACAAACCCGTTTCCAGCACCATCTCCTCCGTCAATGGTGCCAGCATCGTCAGGGAGATCTCGACCACTGAGAGAAAGTACCAGGAGGAGCTGAACAAGGGCTTCGTGAGCCTCAGCGAGGGAGCCTTTAAGGGTTTGCGTCGACAGCTACCTGTGACGAGACAGAAAATTGAGTGGGATCGCGTGACGAGCTACAGGTTGGGTCAAGATATCGGGGGTGGAAGCTCAAGGCGATAGAGCATGGTCATTAGTAGCGCACGAATTTGAACGATAGACTGGACGAGGAACAACGTAGAATACATGCCAAGGATCGATGTCTATCTTGAAGGTGCTGGTCTTACCTGCACAAGGGTTTACGATCCGAGCATCGATCGAGAAAAGCTCGGACTTGGTCGCGATTATCTCGATAATCAACCGTATCATCCAAGCCTTTAATAACTGTATGACCCCTAGCCCACAAATCACTAGGTTGGGCATTTGGCATGGAAGGCTTCGGAGGCTTCTGGTCTCATGCACAAGGTGTAGCACATAAATCGCGTTTGCGACTGACGGGAGCTTGATGGATGGCACTCCGGGCATACATGACCGACGATGCAAAGCGGTTGAGCAGCAAGAAAATCTATACGCCAGTCTAAGTACTAAGGCCACTGAATGTTTCATCTTATCCTTATCCCGAGAGCAGTTTGCAATACTTCATTCAAGACCCTCCGATATAGCTAATTCATCAATCCCCGGGTGGTTTTACCTAGATGGTCATGAGCTTAAAGGACCCAGAGCAACCAGATATGAGACACAGGAGGCTCACGCCAGGCAAGGCCTCTGTCATATCTTGCTTATCTTGCATAAGTCAACCGCAAGCGGTAAAGGTCAGAGATGTCTTTCCTCGGGAATCGGAAATCGGCATCTCCATCGGTACTGGTTTGCGAGTGGCCTTCAAAGTTCAGCTCTTGGAATCATAGCATGTGCCATCAAAGCTGTGATGTTCCTCGGAATTAGGTTGCCAATGGAACACGTCGGCATAGTGTCCGGTTATCTTGACTCTTTATCATGAGAGATGTCCCGCCAAACTTGTCTTGAAAGGGTAATTTCCTCCCAAGGGGTGACTTGTGACAATGACATAACCCCGCGGTGGACGGAGGATAGGTCCGTGTTTTAGGTGCCGGTGATGTTTGCCTTAGTTTTTAAGATGCGGGGGAGATCATATGTGGTTGGAGGGGCAGATCTGGTGTTGATATCTACATATTTTGTAGCCTACCTACCTATTGCCAATCTGTCCTTCACGGGAGAGATCGGAAGCTTGAGTAATAAGTATCCGATGCCTTTCGGATTGGATCAACACAATTTGATCATAGACATAAAGAATCATACCACGTTGCGTGCGAAAAACAATGGAATCCGCCGTTCAAAATGACGGTGAAGTAGTATTGAACCTGGGGCGGGGAGAAATCACCGTATTCGTATGCCAACAAACAAACGGAATCAAAGAAGGGAATTATGCTAGCCCACGGTTCTTGGGCCTCATCAGCAGCCGTACAAGTTACTTGGGTTGGTAAGGCTGGGGTTGAGAAAAGGTGACGAATCAGAGAGTAGAGACGGTAATTTTGATGGCTGCGATTGGCTTAAAAGTACCCTCGGCGATGGGCCTTATAGGGAATGGGTCCGGATGTTGGGACACCGAGTCGTACCAGGAGCTCCAAGTGGGTGAGGTTGAGGTTGAATTCACTACAAGTCATGGCCTGAATGATAAGGCTGTGAGGAGCAAAAGGCACATGTTAATGGAAGAGAAATGTGCCGAAGATGATCATTAAGAGAGAAGCAGTAGGTAATTTCAACGGATACAATTGGACCCCAAGAATCCGGTAGTACGGTACGATTTCGGTCGACTTCCTTTCCGATGACCTTCCGAGGAAACAGAACAGAAAGAAACAATAGAAGGTAAGACGCCGCAAAAGAAAGGATCAGGATCAATTGTACCGGGTACATAGAATTTGTGTGGGGCAGTGCTTTGCTCAGTCTACTATACCTAACCTATGGGCCCTGGCAAGAGTGGCCGCCGCCAAATCTCCAGAAAGGCCACCTAGAAACAGGGGACCTAAAATAATTTAGCTGGTAACTTGGGTTAAGTTCCGTCCCGGCCAGTTACTTGTGACTTTCCATTCTTCTCTCCTCCTTTCTTCTCTTTCTTCCACTCCCATCCTCTTACAATCCCAATCCCAACACTTGTGCGACGACAGTCCTCGAACAAGACCAGAACCCCCCAATTCTCTTCACGACTCGTCACATCAACACCGCAATCATGTCCGCGAAGAAGGAGTTCACCATGCAGGATGTTGCTGAGCACAACACCTCCAGTGACATCTACATGGTTGTTCACGACAAGGTCTACGACTGCACCAAGTTCCTCGACGAGCATCCGTACGTTATATTGCTATCCTTCTGCGCTACGTGGCGCAATCGTTGCTCAGGATACTAACATCAACTTAGCGGTGGTGAGGAGGTCATGCTCGACGTTGCTGGTCAGGACGCCACCGAGGCTTTCGAGGATGTTGGCCACAGTGACGAGGCCCGAGAGGTTCTCGACGGTCTTCTCGTCGGTGAGCTCAAGCGTCTGGTGAGTAACAGAGCCCTTTATCTCGATGGAGCAAACGCTAACATGTGCCCGTTACAGCCTGGTGACGAGGGCCCCAAGCGTCAAATCGCCAACTCGAACCAGGGGAGCGGCACGTCTGATCCCGCCGGCTCCAGCTTGAACACATATGCCATTGTTGTCGCCGTTGGTTTCATCGCCTACGTTGCCTACAACTATCTCCAGAAGCAGCAAGAGGCTCAAGGGCAAGCCTCCGCATAAGCGCCTCATGTCAATCGCATCGCATGAATGAGGATAGAGAAAAAAGGGTGTTCTTTGGATTTTGCTACGGCATCAATGCAGATGTATGTCTCTGAGGACCACTATGCATTGGGAGTTTTCTTTGGCCTGAACAGAGGTCGGTGATAGACGGCGGGCGCGCAGCTACTAAATGCAGCTTACCCCGGCTTGGACATGATGAGAACAGTGGGCAGCGGCGAATTCACTCATGTCAAAGCCCATGCCACGTCCCAATTTTCGGGATTTTACTTTTTTGTTGGGGGTGGACGGAAGAGGGGATCGGGACGTGCAACCGAAACCCGAAAAGAAAGATAAGGATCGCAGCGAAGCGCAGACGAGACCCATTTGCGATGCGCAACTCATTCGCAGTCAGACAGACGATTCGGCCATCTCGTCTCATGGGCCACGGTGCTACATGAGCACGGGACATGCATTCAACAATGGAGATGACAATCTCGGGGCAATAAAGTGGAGTAAATATATATCACTGTTTTAATCAATGACTGGTTATGACCATTTTCCGCACTTGCCTTTCGTGATTAACCCTACTCGATACTAGGTTCCTGTTGAGTGATCCTTCGTCGTTCTGTAACCTTACGTCGACCTCTTCACCTATAGGATTCTACAGAGTTGAAAAGTCAAGGCAGAGTTTAAGTCTTTTTCAAGGACGTGACTACAATATAAGGATTTACGGTTATCGAGAAACAGGTAAAGTCTTGAACTGATAAAGCTTCAGCTTGCGGCCGACAAGTATATCAATATTTTCACCAATGGTTATTGATGCTACGTTTCTCAGAATCACTTTAATTTTTCCCCCGTGAATTATAACGAGAACAATCTTCTCAACAGACCTAAATTCACCATAAAGTAGAACAAAAGAGTTTGATATCCGTTGCCTATGACCGTACGTTCCCTGCAAGCAAATATAAATATGCGTTCGATGCCCATGAATTGGCCATTCTTTTTTTCCCTCTTGCAATCACACACTCTCTACTCTGTACTCACATATTGAGCCTCATTCTGGATACTCATCGATTGTGGATAGTCAGTCAGTGGAGGTTAGTACAGAGCACAACCACAGCAGTGCACGCCCCCTGGTACTGCTGGTACCTACCTGCCTAGCGCCACACTAACGTGAACATCAGCCTCGCCGGATCAACCTCAATCCAAACTTCAAGCTTACCTTACTTCACTCAACCTCCATCTTCTTTTTTCCTTATTCCTTTGTTCTTCGCTGTCCGCCCTGGCCGTCTCTCCTTGACACCAATCCCCTACAAACAAGCGCGACCTCTCGATCTTCATCTCCGATCCGCAGAGAATACATTCTTTTTTCCTGGATAATCATGTCGTCCTATCTCGAAAGGCAGGCAAATGCTTTCAAGGGAACCCTTTCAGCAGCCGCGACAAAGATCTCAAATCCATCAACAAACAAGGCTTCATCTCTCGCCGTCCCTTCGCTTGCTCCTCCCTCGCCATCTCCTTCAGCAGCCTCCGATCCAAATACCCCTACTTCCAAGCGAAAACGAGATGCTGGCCCTGAGGTGCCCTACTCTCAGCCGCAGCTCACAGGCTATGGTGCTGGGGTCAAGACGCAAATGACCTATGCTGTTGATTACCTAAAAAAGAAGGGCGACGCAAAGACCATCACGGATATCATCGACCATCTGAGTTTGCGGAATTTCGACGATGAGCACAAGCGACAACTTGCGGAAGGCCTACGAGGACATCCCCGTGTAGAGTGGAAGCCAGATGCAAACCTGAGTGAACAGACCTGGAAGACTGGCGCCTATGTCCACCGACCTATCATTCCCGGAGTCAAGGACGCAACCAGCCTTCTCGCTCATCTTCAAGCCAAGACAGACGCCTCAGGTGTGTCAGTCAAGGATCTCAAGGACGGCTGGCCCGACTGCGAAGACACAATATCAGCCCTCGAGCGCCAGCACAGGATCTTGGTAGTGCGCACCAAAAAGGATAATATCCCGCGCTACGTTTGGCCCAATGATCCGTCGCTGCACCACAAGGTCCAGCCAGAGTTCCAGAGCATGTGGCAGCGTGTGCAACTACCACCCCTCGAGGAGATGCACCGCAAGCTTACGAGTGTCGGACAAAAGCCTACAAGCGAGGATCCACGCAAGGCAAAGGATGGACAGGGCAACAAGCCCAAGGCTCAGAAGCGTCGCAAGGGCAACAGGATCGGCAAAGCAACCAACGTGCACATGGCGCATCTCATGCAAGACTACAGTGGCATGCGACGATAGGGAACGCGTGTATCATAATTGTTTTTCATTTCAGGGCGTTGGGGTGATGAGCTCGTGACTCAAGGGACGAATCACTTGATTTGATTTGATTTAATTTTTATTTGGCGTTTGGCGATAAAGGACCCCATTGAGAGCAAGGTCACACAAAAAAGACAAAGGGCATTATGAGACGGGCATCGCCGGGGTAGACGTAGGGAACAAGGCAGCGGCATGTTTTAAATTATTCAATCAGCAACATTGTTCAATATCAAAAACTCCGGTCGCCTTTTGCTGTGTACGTGACAAGCTTTCTATCTCACTTGTGTGTCTCTCGCTTGCCATTCCCTCTGTCCCAACATTGATTTGTCTTTACCTGTTCTCCCTCCGTATCTTGTCAAACAAGCTCTCAAAAACGTCTGACTCTTGATACCCCCCAACTCGAAACTTCTTCTGAACCGTAACGCAAGGCACGGCTTCTACACCCGCGATGGCAGCAGTTCTGACCTCGTCCTCGAGCGTCTTCCCCAAACCAGGCCCCAGAAGCGCCGCTATCATATCAGAATCTTCGAGTTTGGCCTCTGTTCGGCCTACATGCATCAACCAGGCTTCGTCAGCAATGTCAGCCCCGTTTTCAAAATGGCCACGGAACAGAGCATCGAGAAACGCGGACTGGACATTTGCTCCACGAGTTTGGAGGGTCAAGGCCACAAGCCTATGGGCTGGCTGTGAAGGCCCTGTCTTCCCAGTCACGGAGAATTCGATGCCGTAACGAGCGCCGGCTGTTTGGAGTCGAGAAGTGAGAAGACGAAGCTTTTCTGGGGACATGAGCTTTTCATAGAGGGCACGCTTGTCACCTGTGGCGGGTTAGAATAACGGCGAGATATAGAGGGCAGAATTACCTCGTCGTAGCGTGGGATACAGAAGAAAGGGCTTCCATGTGACATCGAATTCGACTTCTGGGTGGAGTGCTTGATATCGTTCCATGGCTTCCTCGAGAGTCTTTTTCTGGAGAAAACACCACGGACATAGAATGTCTCCATGGATGACGATGTCAAGAAGCATGGTTGAAATTGAAGAGAAGGTGTTGGAAAAGAATACGGAAGAATCTCTGTTCGTAAATCGTTCCAGTCTGTCAAAGCGTATAAGTAAAGATGGACGCTAACACAAAAGGTTAAAAACCGTTGAATACCGTCACACTTTAGTGAGAAAGCCACTGTCGATCTGCAGAGCAAACAACCCAAGATACTTATATATATATGAACGGAGCACTCCCTCTCCGTCCTGTATGTATGTAGGTATTACTCCGTATGAAATCTCACATTTTACCCTCCAGGGACCAGGGCTCTAGCCAAACATCTTCCAACAGCCCTCTCGTACATGATAAAAGCCCAGCTCATCCGGCGTCAGGGCTATCCGATTGGCAAATCCAGGCATCAATGCCGCCCATCGTGGCCTGTGGTTGAATATTGAATATGTCTGCGATGAATAATCAGAAAATCGCCGTTCTGCGGGGGTCTAGCCTGCACTACCGGGAATTAGGCAGGGGGGGAAGCTTTCTCGCTTTTTCGCTTTTTATAATTTTTTTTCTTATTCTCAAAATGGCGTGGTTTCAGCTTCTTAGCTGAAATTTATGGTCTTCAAAAAGTCTAGACCGGTCGCTGGGCTTGACACTCGCGTGCTCGTGGAGGCTTTGTTGTACGCGATAGACGTCATGGAGGTTTTTGGGCTTGACAGCACGGATTTAGACGAGGGGTTGATTTGTCGATCTCTCTGGGCAGTGAAACAACAGAATGCTCATCCATGCGGCTCAACTGAGGGGGTACATATCAGTTGACAATAATTGCCGAAGGGCATCGGCTGCGGCTGACCGATATATCGACCGATAGCTGATGTTCTGGTTCTAGAGCAGGTCTATGTGTGTGTGTCACAGCATAAACCAGTCAGTCATAAGCGGGCTGATATTCGTTTTTGTTGAGTGTAGTAATATATTCATCGCATCAAATAGCAAGTCTATGTTGGTTCCCAGTCCCCAAGTCCAAGTCTACATAATAATACACAAACATGCCAGCGTCTTGTGCTTCCCCATAATGCCTGCTGTCTTTGTCTCTGATACGCTCAGGAGAAAAAGAAAAAAGCAAGCAAATGTTCCTGTGTAACTCCCATCCTAGGTTTGCGTTATGCAGACAAATGCAATGTCCTGTCCGTCGTTCATCGCATTGCTATCCGCCAGTCTATTTGACACTAGAACAAAGGAAATAAAAAAGCATCCATAATGTACGAGAGATGGGGGAATCGATAAAGCATGAAAAACACGAAACAGTGCAGAATTCAACGTTCAGAGCATGCTCCATCTAGGAGCGAGCCCGCCCCTATTAGACGGTCGAGTGATGTGTGTTGTGGGGGGGTTGATATTACACTAAGACATGCACACAACTTGTCGTCAGCTGCGGCAAGCTTAGGTGAAGGGGTATGAGTATGGGAATCCAGTCCAGAAGGAATTAACGCCGCCATAATCTTCGTGCCCGAGTCGGGCACAGCTTCAATAATACAGGGTATCGGTGAGCTCACTCCAGATCATCACAAGAAAGACGAACCTGAGCATTGCTCAAGAGTCAGAATCTGGCAATATGTCCGACTAAGCCATGTGTACCAGTCCAGGTTCAGTGCTCTGGGGTCGGCGCATGTGCGCAGCGGCACTGTAATACATTTGGTTCATAGCCTGGTTGGCAGGATACGCATCCGCAGGGTCAGGGTAAACATAGCTGGCGTTGTTCTGCGCGGGCGAGGCCATGTGCGAGGGAGACTGCCAGCCAACGTTGGCCATGTGAGGGCTTCCACCATTGCTGCTGGGCGTACCCTGGCTGTTATCCAGGTTAGGCTCCAGAGTAGGAGGAGGACCATAGCTAGTGGGATGCGAGGTAGGTCGCATCATATTGAAACCGCCAGATGAGGTGGAGTTAGGACTGCCAACACGCATGTGCATGGGCAAGGAACCATTCTGTGACAGGTACTGGAAGTCACCAGGGTGACGAGGGATGCTGTTGTTACCGGACAGATCGACACTGGGCGACATAGACATAGTTCGCTGGCTAGGAGAAGGAGTGGTCAAGGGCGAGCCGTGGTTAGACATGTGGTCGCTTTCAGACCGAGCCTGTGACAAGCCCTTTGACTTTGACGCAGCAAGAGCAGCAGCGGTCGCAGCAGCAGCCTCCTCGATAGTACCGCTGTGGTGGTTCTGATGGCGGGTGAGGGTGGTGCGGCGAGTGAATGTCTTCTGGCAATCAGCGTAGGGGCATTTGTAGGGACGCTTTCCAGAATGAGTCCTGCGGTGTCGGGCAAGAGAGCTGCTGTCGCTGAAGGGCTGTATTTGGTAAGCGACCGTCACAAAACCCAGAGTTTGGGGTACTAACCTTTGCGCATGTCTCACAGTGGTGAGGTTTCTCTCCAGTATGCACGCGCTGATGCACAGTCAAGGCAGATCTTTGAATAAATTGCTTTCCACATTGGGGCCAGTCGCAAACATGGGGTCGAACTCCGCTGTGAATGCGCTCTGGGACTCATTAGCATTGCCAGTCAGTCTCTCAACATTTTTTGTTTACTTACCGTGGCGAGCAAGATCACTGCGTCGAGCAAATCCCTTGCCACAGGTACTGCAAGGATAAGCCTTGATGGGCTGCTGGGGAGGAGGCGGGGGTTGTTGAGGCATCTGTTGCATGTGCATGTGAGGCATGCCTCCCATGTTGGGCATCTCGGGATAGCCTTGCATTGTCATGGCGGCTGACATAGGGTTCGGCATATGCATTGGCGCTTGCATCGTGGATGGCGATGGATAGGCTCGGGCGATACTGTGAGGGTTGGAGTATTGCGAGTGCTCGGAGCCGTGAGGAGAGGCTGATCGCTCCATACCAGGTTCGTGCTTAACGAAGGCGTGTTGGTATTGTTGGTGATCGAGGAGACCGGAAGTAAGTTGTTGCATTTGACCTTTCTTATTGAGCATGTTGGTGATGTCCATAACCTCCGTAGGAGCTGGTGATCGCATGCCGCTCATCTTCAATATGGTGGGAATTGCCAGCTGAAGACGTGGCGCGTTTGGGGAAGGGTGTGCGAGGGCGCTCACAAGTGACGGGTCACGGCAGGAAGGCGGTCAAGCTGACGTTGGCTGCGAAGATGCATGTTAGTTACTTGATCTTGATATGGGGTAGCGGACCATGTTTGATGCTCAAGGTGCCAATACAAACAACGACATCCCGACGAGACCGGCAGTTGGGTAAGCGAATGCAACAGCATGCTTAGGTCCAACCAGTCGCACGGAGACGGCATCGTCGGTATCCAAGATCCGCCGAGTGTCAGGTCCCGAAAAACAACTTATGCGACTCACCTTTCCGTGTTTGTTTGCAAGTGACGTGTATGGTCGCACTGGCTAGGTGGACAGGAAATCTTGCAGACCGCTTTTCGATGCGGGTTCGGTCGAAGCGGGAGGAGAGAGGTCGGCCGGCGACAGGATTTCGTTGTCGGATTTTCGGTTCTGGGCGGCGACGAAGTTCTCTGTAGTTGGAGCGTTGAAGGAACGCGCTTGGTATGTGTAAGGTGGAAGAACCGAGGGCCGCAGGGGTTAGGCAAAAATGGTTAAATTTTTTTCTGTAGGTACCCTCCACAAAGTGATGCACTGTCGATCGGGCAGTCGGTGATGAAAAGTCAACAGAACAGAAGACTCTTGCAAGTTTCCAATTTCAATTTACACTGTATCAGCACACAGATAGCTGATGAGATAGATGTAGTCGTTCACAGGCGCGATGCGATGAAAGAAGGGATCAGGAGGTGGTCTGTTCACAGCTGATGGCGAGTAGTCTAGACGGCGCAGGTACCGTTAAAAGGTCAACTGGGGGGGATATAGATGGTTCTTAAAGAGGTGAAAGATAGTAAAGCGGGATATCAATCGTCAGGACGTATGAGGACCAAAACGCAACGAAAAGACGGGAACGGGAGATAGATAAAATAGACCAAAGGAGTTGATGCAATGATCGAGGGCCAGGTAGGGGCCAAGTCTTTATGTCAGGTTCCAGGACGGGTCCCTATGGCGGGACGTGACAAGGCGAAGGCAGGCAAAGGCAAAGGCAGAGGCAAAGGCAGCTCCGGGATTTGAAAGTGGGAGGGTGAAGGGGAAGTGAAAGTGGATTCCCTATGGGGGGACCTAGTGGAGGGAGGGGGTCTGCGAAATAAATTACGGCGCACTCCCGGGCAGGGGTTGAAGGGTGACAGGGGCAGCGGACCTGAATGAGGGCGTGAATAGCGGTAGTGGGAATGAAGTAGACTCAGACTCATTACAGCGGCCAACCCAACCCAACGCTTCAAGTTCAGCCAGTTTAAAGCAAAGCGCGTGTAGCGCATCAGATGAGACCAGATAGTAGGGCAGAGACAGGGATTGGGGAAATAAGAATAAAGCATAGCCAAGATACTCTCTGACCTGACCTGAGCTAGAGTAAACAAACGCCAGAAATAGAGTCAATGGAGTCAATGGGACAGGATAATGGAAACAGTAGTGCAGGCGTAGATCAGGCACGAGTAAGCAATCATGTCTTTGTAATTAGAGTATTGGGACATTCTAACAAAGAGAAGAAGAAATCATCTCAACATAATAAGTACTCGATATGGATGCATACGTACATACAGTAAGGTAGGGGTAACAAACAAATATATGCTTCTTTTTGGTCTCAATGAAATGGCGATCGATCCTTTTTAGCTGATTCCCGTCCCGTCTTTCTTTGTTTTTTCTTTTCTTTTTTAGAAGAAAAGCATTACCCGAAAACCGTTCGAGGGTTTCGTTTGAACTGGATCTCGCAAGTTTGGTTTGCTCTGTGCGCCAGATCTCGCAAGAGACATGGTGGCATGGATCGAAGCACAGGACTGGGGTTGGCAGGACCTCGAGACACGACACGACGGGAAGAAATCATCGAGGGATCGACGAACTGTAACAGTGGATGACCTGCAAATTGAGGTTTCACATCACGGGCGAACGCGAGCTGAGAATGAACAAGGCCGAGCACGCTAGAGTTGTTAAATTTTACATTGGTGGTGACCTAGTCTAGCACAGTAAGGCGAACAGCTGAGACAAGGACTCAGACCAACATCACGTTTCTGAAAGAAACATATGCTGTAGGTAGCCTCGAAGGGATATCCCTCTCAGTTCTTCGGTTATAATGACAACAAACGATGTTTTTAAAACAGTGCTATCTTTATAATCCTCTAATTATCGTGTCGAGACATACAACCTAAAGTCCAAACCTTTTTAGGTACCACTCCCATAACTTACACAAGCGGGGACTGGCATGCGACAGACGTCACAAAGAACGAGGGCCAGAACCTCAATTCCGCCCTAGAAACATCCATCAGCCGTGGCGTCATTCTCACTTAACCAACATGAAACGCCGTTACGTGTGTAATCCCAAGACGCGGCAAATCAAACCATAAACTTTTATTCATCCTACCTTCATTTATAGTACCTCCCAGTGAGTGAGTGTCCCGAGGATTTGGGAGCAAAGCAAAAGAAACAAAAAAAAACCTCCACTACAAGCATTCAAGCGGACGGGTGCCTAACCCTCGGAAGAGATGGTTCCCGTCGTGTTGCTGCAACTTTACGATGCACAAATTGGAAATCTCCCGTCCCCGGGCAGTTGAACTCCATGTATGTACAGCATACAGTGCATACCTACAGTGCATTCTCACATACAGGGTATTCCCCGGCCAGCCACAGCGCGCCGCCTCACCCAACCACCAATGCCCATAACAATTCAATACCTACCTAGTCACTAAATGACTGGCGTGGAAGCGTCCCTGGATAACATGTTGCAACCTTCAGAGAGCCGTTGCACGACGCTGATTGGAAAGAGGCTGTGGTCCTCCCTCATCTGTCGTGAATAGCAGGGATAGCTGCTGAGGGAATAGGCATCTCGCAGGCAGGCCGATCCTTGTCAGCTGGAGTGATCCTCAGACGTCGATCGTATCGTTCGTTTCTCTCACTGCATTATGTCAGTTGGGCCGCCAACATATCATGCCGTGTCTTCGTGAGTTGCGAGTGGACGCCCCATCACCTCCCTTTTCGTCTTCTCGTATGTCCACTTCCAACAACAGGATATCATGAAAGAAATGTGCTGCGCAAACAGGGTCTGTACAAGCCTCGCCCTGTATCAATCGCGCTTGTTTGCTTGTACGATACTAAGCATGTTGCTATTGATTGTTTCTCTCCTGTGTACGGCGCTGTTTCCCCTCTCTCGAGATTGTGAACAGGCCTCTATCTGACCCAGCTCCCGCTGTTTGATCTTCGACCCCAAATCGATTCCCCTGGTCTCAATCAATGTACAACGCATCACTCTCCCTTGCCCACCCCTACTCACCAGGGCCGACGTCATGAATCTTCCCTGTACCCTGCAGGGTCGACATGGCATGTGCGCCCCTCAAAATAACCCAGGTCTGTTCCCAGGGGAATTCAGGCGGGTCCCGTCGATTTGGGCGCGGTCTACGGAGTAGCGGGTCAGAGCCAGAGCTGGTGCCCAGAGCTGATGTCGGGCTGTCAGGGCTGGCTGGGGGCAGGCAAGGCGGCAGCTGTCCTGAGTGGTAGATTTCGTCGACTTCCAGAAGAGTTCATTTATCAGTGCCCATGCTCCCCTGACCCATATCTCACTCTCAGGCGGTGTCGAGTTGTCGTCCCCTAGTGTGGCTTGCCTCATCTAGGGGATCCCACATCTTCGTTGGAGCGTTGCCTGAATCTGTGGTACACTTGACATGATGCAATCTCAATATCTGGTCACCTGGTCTAGTTTAGTTGTTGTTAGCTGCCCTGTCATCGTGTCTTTGTTCTTCGCTAAATGGTCTCAAGCAATCGAGGCTAGCTAGTGGTAGTAGACGAATCACTCACTCAATCAACCTTCGTAAACAAAGAGCTTGTGAAGCAGCATTCAACTGCATATTGAACACACACTGTTATAATGGTGTACCCAACTGAGGCGGTGTCACTTCTTATTCCGCTCTTTCCCTGCCATATAGCCCGTGGCTTAATTAGCATGTTAATGCATGCAACGCGCATGAGTTTGCTGCCGTGAATGTGGGATGTTTGTTGCTCCTAGGCTCTAGGTTAAGGGTTGCCCTAGATACGACTACCCAATCGGATATGAAGCGAGTAGCCTAGGTAGGTGCTCCCTTCCCAACTTTAGAGACGTTAGAGTCAGCAACCCTGTACTGTGTGAGATATGAAAGTAGTGGGCCGAGGCAGGACTGATCCGCCAAACCTGGGAGCTCTTAACGTAGAATGCTTCATCATGGTCTGTCTGCCTTCCAGAAGACAGACAGGTATGAACTTACACCGCCCAAAGTTTAGCTCCCTCGAAGACACTGTGCTGTGGCTGTTCGGTACAGACAGCACCTAATACATCAATCAATTAATCGACGATCCCCGCAAATGCCGTGCGCAAGATGCAGGCGCCGGCGCATATGCCAGTTGATAATTAAAACAGAGATACCAAAAGAAGTAACCTAATGCAATATAAAGGATAAGATCCACCATGACGCTCTTGAACATTGACTTGAAGAGTGAGAAAGGGGTGTATCGTGGACCCAGAGAGAAAAAAAAATGAATGAAGCTAGAATTGGAAGACACTAAGAAACTTGGGAATCAAACTCGACAGGGGTGGGAGGCACATAGGCATTGGTTGGCTTCTTTTCGAGGCTAACAAGGTCTTTAGATGGGTCACTCACACATTCGGAAATAACGCTAGCTCACCGAGGAAGGTTTCGAGAATTCTTCTGGAACAATGGTAATGCAGAGGCGGATCTAGCGCTGTGTGACAATGCACGTCCGAGCGTAGCGTTGCGCCCACGACACATCTTATCCTTCTACTGAGCTTCTTTCCGTCCTTCGATACCACTTTCTCATTCCGATCCATCACCTTATGTAGAAGCATGCCACCATCAAAGCCTCACCCCTCCTTCCATGAGGTGGTTCCAAGTTCCAGCCTATCCCATATTGGTATCCATGCATGAGATGAACCTTCCTCACCTTGGCAATTCGACTGTCTACCTTATTCACCTCCGCACTTTCCATTATTGGTTGCTGTACCTGATGTACCGATCTCTACATGATCCCACTCGGTCTCTTTATCTTACTCTCCCACTCACACTCGTACTCACATTCACACTCACGCCCGTACATATCCATCATTTGATATTATTTGTCTTGTGTCTATCTTATACGTAAGAGCGCTCGGCCACCCAAACTTGTCCTGACTAAATCCTTGCCCTGGCCCCATGCTCCCGGGGCCCCATCTGAATCTGCCCCGTGCTGCAGAAGCATGGATCACTTCCATCCGTTCTGGCGTCCTTCCAGAAGTTTTAGAATTGAGTCAGTGAGCGGTTGGTCTGGAGGCTACAGTCATGGCGCAGTATCCGTCCAAAACCTACACTGAGGCGGGAATGGGGATGAATGGCTGACCATGGCATGCTGTAGGTTGGTCAATGTGCTGGTATTCGGCTTTTCATTAAGAGACTCTAATTAAGGACTAGTGCATACCGGGCACGGAACCTGGGGCCACCGGATATCAATTGAGAATCAAAGAACGGCAACCATACCACGCATCGACAGAGCACTTCAAGACTGGACACCAACGAATGCGAATGGGATGTGGTTCACAGTCGAGGACGTATGTCAAAGAAAACGGCAGGTACTTGGGCATCAAGATGTCACAAAGCCTGCGGCTCCGGCTCGACTCGGCTCTCACTCCATGATCCTTCTCAGTTATTCTCAATTTATCCTTGGCTTCTTCGACATTTGAGTCATATTGTAAAGAAATGCAGAACTTGGCCTTACTGGGCGGGGAAGTCCTGTCCGTGCCGGCGCGGGGGCTAGGACTGAGAGCCTGCTGCATGGAAAATCGAGGAGCATACATTGAGAGATATGTTGTTGGATGGATTTGTCAACGATTTGCCTCCCTAGGTGGCCGTAAGATTTTGTGAAAGGCTTCAGACTTGAGTAATTGAGTCGAAGGGGAACTATGAAGGTCCCGCGTAGGCTCCCCCATCGATTCCTTAGACAGCGGGTTGCTTGACTATGCAAACCCAACAAAAACTCAAACAAAGAGGATCTCGAGGACGGCAAGCGAATGATGTATGTACTCTCGCCATACGTATCGAGTGGTGCCTGTGGCTTATTAGGTTTGGCCAACTCTCATACCCATTTACTTGTTCAGCTGCCCGACTACCTTGCTAACCAACCATGTGTATAGAACAATTCTAGAAATATGGCGCCCACACCACCCATGGAGGCTTCAAACGACCTCGCGAGCATGCCCCTCTTCCTCATTCACGAAGCTATGCCTTTGACTGTTGGTTATTATTAGTACCTGAGAAGAGTCCAGTGCTCAGCTGTGATTCCATTCCAGTCCGTTCTTCCCGCCATCCGTCGGCCATTTTCGGTGAAGGCGATGCACCGACCCCCAAAGAGGGTTGGTGGCTTTAGTGTATCAAATGTAAGACTTGGCAGCAATCAATACGAATACCTTCTTTTTGTACTTGTGCTCGGACACTGGCCTTGCCAGACCCGAAGCAGAGATGAAACAGTTTGGCATTGTATTCCCCGCCTTAGCGCAGGTGAGTTCCATTAGCTTTCTGTTTCGAATATCACGAGTTCCTGGGGTTCATACGGTGAGTTACTGAGCAGCGAGCAGCGCGTTCTTTGCGCCGATGTGAGGGCTCATCCTTTCTCGTTAGGGTTAAAGATGCGTTGTTTCAGAATACACTTGTTCACCGAAAGCTAACGACGCAGGTAATTCTCGGGCCGGCTAACAGAGTTTGGGAATATGAACTGTATATCATGATGATATTCTCATCTATCCTCTCAGCCTGCCGCGACAAGCTTGTTAATGCTTCTCCCGCATATTGCCGAAAAATATAACTGGTCACGGCTCTCGAGTGTCGCAAATCTATCGCTACGGCCTTCGTCGATCTCATAAGAGCTTTTCATGTCACAGAGCGGCGTTTATACGTATGCATTCGTGCAATGACTCGGCCTAAAGTTGGTTCGTGGGGCGTTCGTTTGCGCGAACAGCCCCGTGATCGACATTTCACCGCGTCTGCAACGGAACTAACGACTGGAACATTGCAGTGCATGCTGCAAAGTAACCTTGAATTTAAATTGAAGCATCAAGGCTCGCGCGGAACCTTGGAGTGCAACACAGAAGGCAAATTGCATTGATGTTAACAACGTACCATGGCTATCTTTTTGTAAGTTCAGATACATCACATCCAACCTACGAATGTATCGAGTGCGTCTTTTTCATAACGCATGGATTTCAGTTTGCTTTCTGCTCCATCTTTGTATCATCAGGACCAACCGGGAGTCTGACCGTTGTCCTGCAGCATCCCAGGGCGGACCCTGAACGGAACCAAGTCAAAGCCCACAGGACCGTGCTTGCCATCACCGACGATGAAACAATTGACGGAAGCCTTCCAGAAGCAGTGGAGCAGTGTAGGCCCAAGCCTCAGAGGGTGAGGTGACGTGGGATGCTCGGCCAATTCTTCCAGGGCTGAAATGCAGGTATGGATGTATAGACTTTTCCCCCCATCCACCACGCCAACACCCGTCAGGGCCAATGCAGGGGTGACTTTGGCCCATGGCTGCCACGAGGGTTATTTTCGATATCAGTTAATTGTGCCATCATATGCCTCTTTCTGCTGTGATTCACGTCGGGTCTCGTCCCTCATGTTCCCAAATGCGACGCTACAAATGCGGGAGAAATGAGACATTTATCAGCTCTTGTATACCACCCACCAACTCAGTCCCGAGCGTGGTCACAACGACTGATAACACGCATTCTTTGCACTGGGTGAGTCTGATACGGTGGAGGTTGGGTGAAGAGAAGACGATAAATAAAGCTACCAATTTTATCAGCAATAAAGTCCTTGATCATGTGGACTAGTTCTGTCGGGGTTGCTGCTGTTTGCAATTTCCTTGTAGGCTCTTGATTAACTACTCTGCATAGCATACTCCACGAGTGGGTGGACTCGTCTGGTGGCCCGGGCTGAGATTGCCGTCGGCGCGGTTTGAAGACGGACGCATGCCTGCGCGTTCCCGCATTTGTGGTCCTCGACACTTGACAGTCTGTCCCATCCTCTCACCGTTCCCTTGCGCTCAAGGTCAATCAAGCCAAGCTGAGGTGAGCCATGAGCATGAACCAGCCCGGAGCCTGACCGTACTCTCAGGGGCCGGACCATATTCATGGGTGACAACAACCAAAATGGCCTGGTCCTGGCATGATTAACAACCGAGTTGGCTTTGCTGGCAAGCAGGCCATATTGCGTGAATAACTCACAGGGTCGATATACCCTTACCTACCATATGTGTTCTCTGAGATCTGTGAATCGAAAGTCAAGCTGCCCTGTTGCAACACTTGGAAGCGAGGCGGATATGTCGATCACCAACGCTTCGGCCAACTGTTCAGGAACGTGCTACGTATCTCGATATCTGTTGTAGTGTAGCATTCAACTCACAACTATCGTTGCTGCTCTGTCACTGCCGGTCGACGAAGTGCAAGTTTTTACCGCCATATTGATGGATGCACAGCAGACAAGCCCTCCCCCCCACGAGGGAATCCCAGCAGTCTTTAGCACACCTAGATCTGCATCCACGACTCGTCGTTGCTTTTTCTCGTGTGGCGTTTGACGGCAGGTAGATGTCAGTGGTAAATGTGCGGTAAGGATCATGACAGGTTGCGCAGATCACCATCAGGAATAAAAGGAATCGCCAAAAAGACGGGCCGTCTCTCGTTTGTGCCAGAACTGCAGGTTCACGATTGCTTGCTTTTCTTTTTGCTTTTTTGCTACCGGATTGTCCTTGCTGTCGCGTGGTGGTGTTCTGTCAAAGTGATTCTTGGGTTGGTTTTGCTTTGCTGACCGCAAGATCCAGCAGGCCATAAAAGATTGTCGATTGCATCCCATTGCTTGCATCGTGGAGATTAACGGTCTGCCCTGCACTCCGCATCCGTGCATTCTGGCTGCACGAGTTGCATATCCAGGGAGTGTGCAGTACGACACCGCCGTGTCAGACCATGTCCTGGATGAGGGCGGTCTGGAAGTTCTCGGGGCGATAAGACCCGCGATTCCTTAAGGTTCTTCCAAAAGGTACCGGTAGTTGATCCAGAGTGAGATCTCATATTCTGTGGAAAGTCGAGACCCGATATCGTGGGGTCTTGAAATAGATCAGTTTGTGTGCCTGACACTCGGCCAGCCAAGGAGGGATGTTTGTGGCAATGGACAATCATTTCTCGGGTTAAGATAACGCAGTACAGAGATATGTTGCATGCCACTACGTGCTTATCGGTCCATCTCTGAAATACTATGGTGTATATCGCAGAAGGTCGTTTACTAGACCAGGAAGAGTGATCTCACTACATACCCATACCCTCATCGCTCATTACCTGATGAAATCTCTCGCAAGAGCAATATGATCTATAGAACCAGGAGTTGACACCATGTCGAATCAACTGACTACTGCTGTATATGTTGATCCCAAACTGAACATCGGCTTTGTGATTTCACTGATTTGACAAGGCTTTGTCGCCCACGTCGTTCTAGACATACCCTAGACCTAGCACACATGTCCTAATGGTAACAGCTGTATGTGACCGTTCAGTTCACTCAACGAGAAATCACTTTTAGGGATGTGACTTGATAGTTTGAATTCGACAAAGAAACTGAACGGATGGCGCTGGTATCTGCTCGGTTTATAAAGGACTATGCGCTTGCCGCGACTTGACTTGGTCTTTAGACGCATCCCTACCACTTAGGCTGATCACGTTCATGCATAGGTGTCTCGAGTGCGTGAGAATCGCCGAAGGGATCGTCTTCATCGTCTTCATCCTGCGGAGCTGCAACTGGCCTTGGGGGTTGAGGGGGAGGGTTTGAGTGAGGTTTGGACATGGGGGGTGGCCGAGGAGGAGCTGCAGGAACGGGTGTAGAAATGTTGAGCTCGGAGAGGTCCGGAGGCTGTGAGGCGGTTGGAGACTGAGAGGCAGCCTTGGCCATGGCCTCCTTGCCTTTAATCGTAGCCACTGTGAAGAAGTCAGCTACATCCTTGCCAGAATTCAAGTTAACACTTACTCCGGTAAAGATGAGCTTGCTCGGCAAGTTCGTCATCTGAATCACTGTCTGCGTCAATCGAACGATCGAACTGTTCGAAAGACATGAGGGCATGGACAAGCTCGTCATTAGCATGAAGTAATCCTCCGAGCCACTGCTCTTCCTCCACATGATGAACCTGTATATGATTAGTTCAGATATTTTCTCATAATACAAACGAAAACTCACATATCGAAGTACTTTGCGTCGAAGAAGTTTACAGGCTTCAAAGCGCTCGACTGCCGTCTGGTTCTCTGAAATACGCTCCACCTCACGATTAATGCTTTGAAGCGCATTCATCAAGTTTGTTGCTGCGATGGAAGAGTCAGCAATGACAGACTTCATTTGCTCCTTCTCAGCCTCAAGGTTGAAAGGCTTTCGCTTCCCCTTGGCCTTATCCTTCTCTTTCTCCTTCTTCTTGTCTTTAGAGCTACCGAAGAAAGCGCTGGGCCCTGAGGAAGATTTGGTAGAAGAGTGTCCGAATGTTGAACCAGATGTTGGGGTTGAGCTCGAAGGGCCTGAAGCGTTTCGTGCTTCACGGGCTGCCTTTGCCGCAGCTTCTTGTTCGTCGTCGACAAATGGATTTTCTTCCGTCTCTCTGAGGACCCGAGATCTCTCCTGTGTTACAGCTTGCTTTCTTTTGGGAAGTTCCTGCAATGTTGAGCATTGGATGCGAAATGTTGAGTGAGAATGACTTACTCTGTGAAGTCGCGCGAGACTGTCTAGACCTGGCCTGCCAGCATACTGTGACCATGAGCGAAAGAGCTCCCTACACTTATTCCTCACTGCAACATCAGACAGGTCAGATGTACCGCAAACACGTAGACGTTCAAGCAAGGGCTCATCCACAAAGGTTCGCTGGAACCTCTCGCCAGCGTTCTGGATGAGACCGTCAAGAATGACCAATGCACGGATCTGGCGGTGGACATTTCCGTATTTAAGCTTCTTTCGAATAGCTCGAGCTGCTTCACTGGGGCCCGTAGCTTGTAGGGTAATGACATCGACCAGCTCGGGGATACCGCTGAGATCTTCCTCTTCATATGATTCGGAGGTAAGGTTCTCGACGGTTACAGTTACCGCCGAGAACGGCTTTTTCTACAGGGACGTCAGTAAATACATTAATACAAGTTGGAGTTACTCTAGTGACATGTAAATAGCTCATGAGAGCTATCAACAGACGATGTCCGAATTGGGCGGAAACTGCTTGCTTAAAGGTCAGGGCGGAATGATCTTACCGATTGGAACATGCTCATGATGGGCTACACTGTCGTGGCTTAGGTATATGATCTGCAGCGTTGTAGCTCTGCGACGTAGGTTATCAAGTTCCACGATGATGCTATTTCAAGTGCGGTTGGTAGCTCTGGCAGCTTTGAGTGCCTGATGACTTGATAGTAGACAAAGCAGCGCGGGGCTAGCCAGGGGCAAGTCGACACGATCGCTGAGCTCGTTGCGCCGAGGAAGTGAATAGGTTCGAGGGGACCTGAGGTATAGTAGGTAAGTAAGTGGTGAGAAGTTTCAAATATCTCTTGTATCATGAGGTTCCTTGCCAGCCAGATAATGAATGGATGTCAATAAGGTACCTTAGGTTGGTACTTTAGTCAGGCGCTCACTCGTTCCTGCTGTGCCCGGCTCAGGTATGGTGGGGTTGTTGTTCTGTTGCTTGGTAGCGGGACGTGAGGGGGGCTCCTTCTCAGTTTCTGTGGGGTTCTGTCGTCACTCGTCAAGGTGGGAGCCTGGGAGGAAGTCGTGGTAGGTTGCCTCTAGTACTTAGCCGAAAAAGGGTCTTTACAGGTCCAATTAGAGTGGGACAAGGTTCTGTGATAGGTTATGAAACGAATATCAAACTTATTGAAGGATCATTGGTATTGCGTGGAAAATCTGACCAAGACGAGTTCAGTACAGACTCATCGTATCACAACGGTACTGTAGCTTGAGATTGTGTCATACCTCTGGTACATCAAGTTCTGGGGGCCTGGTGGAATGAGATATCTCTAGAGTTTGCAGGATGGCGGACAAGGTTCGAGCAAAGACCTTTGTAAGGGCGAATGTTACGAACAGCTTAATAGTTTTCTAGCAGTCCGCCCTTAAACTTGGCTTTATGACTACCTAGCTATGTATGAGTGAGTCAATGAAGAGGCTTGCTCTAAGCTTTGCTGATGAACATCTGTCTAGGACCTTATGACTGTGAGCATGCTTTAGTGTTTCTGTTCAAAGACCTGGCAGTAAAGCTGAAGGAGTTGCACCAGTTGCAACCGAGCATAATACATTACGATGGGATGTTTCCCACTGAACTAGTGGAACTCATGATGCCCATCCTCTCGGCATCAATGTAGACATCGTTAGGATTGACTTTGACAAGCCCTAAACACGAGAGAGTGGCATTTTCCGAAGAACCCCCAAAGATAGTTTATGCCATGACTCCTACATAGAAAATGACTCAGACAACATTCAGATTCCTATAATACAGCTCCATCTGTGAACATAGGTAAGTACCTAGTGCCTTATACATTATCTACCTATACCTAAGAAAGTCCTTGCCGCCTAACTCTGGTTACCCTAGACCTTCCAATCACCCCGCCCCCGCCATCGCACCTCAGCTACGAATTTTGACTGTCAAAGGCGTTATCGCAGCTCTGTGACTCACAAACAGACAAAGACAACCAACACCAAACCTCTCATCAATCATCACGAGCATTCGTAGAGTGATTGATATACCAGATCGCCGAAAATGGCTTCAAAAGCACCCGTTCTGCCCCAGGAGGGTAAGCGCAACATTCTAATCACCAGTGCCCTTCCCTACGTCAACAACATTCCGCATCTGGGCAACATCATCGGCAGTGTTCTTTCCGCCGATGTATTTTCTCGCTATTGCAGAGCGCGAGGCTGGAACACCATCTACGTTTGTGGCTCCGACGAGTACGGTACTGCTACCGAGACAAAGGCCCTCGAGGAAGGTCTTTCGCCCGCCGACCTTTGCGCCAAGTATCACGCCCTTCACAAGGGCGTCTACGATTGGTTCCGAATTGACTTCGACATCTTCGGCCGAACACCCACTCAACAACAGACGCAGATTGTGCAGCAGATCTTCAAGGAGCTCTGGAAGAATGGTTATATTGAGGAGCGAGAGACTACTCAACCTTTTTGCTCGGACCCTGCCCATGGCAAGTTCCTCGCAGATCGATTCGTCGAAGGAGAATGCAGCATTTGCCATGATCTCGGAGCCCGTGGAGATCAATGCGATGCCTGCGGTAGTCTTCTCGACCCATTTGAGCCCGAGCGCGAGCCCAGCACCTCTGATGATGACCATGTCGAAGCGAAAGCGACTGGTTTCCTGATCAACCCCCGCTGCAAGGTCGATGGAACCACCCCCGAGAAGCGAAAGACGAAGCACCTTTTCCTTCGTCTAGATGCAGTTAAGGACTTGCTCGTTCCCTGGTTCCACAAGAGCAGCAAGGAGGGAGATTGGAGCACAAATTGTATTTCTATCACCCAGTCATGGATCGACAAGGGACTCCTTCCCCGTGGTATCACTCGAGACCTCAAGTGGGGTGTTCCTATTCCTAGGGATCTCGAAGGCTTGAGTAACGAGGAGTATGCAGAGAAGGTCTTCTATGTTTGGTTCGATGCTTGCATTGGCTACGTCTCTATCACCAAGAATTTGGTCGATGGCGATAACTTGGATGGCACGAACTGGGAGAAGTGGTGGAAGAACCCTGAGAACGTCAAGCTCTACCAGTTCATGGGCAAGGACAACGTGCCGTAAGTGGCCTTTTTCAGAACCCCACATGATATGATGAGACGGTGCTGACAATTCATTAGATTCCACACTATCATCTTCCCTGCCTCTCAACTTGGAACGGGAGAAAACTGGACCAAGGTTCACAAGATGTCGACAACCGAGTATCTCAACTATGAGGGCGGAAAGTTCAGCAAGTCCCGCGGCGTTGGAGTGTTTGGAAACACTGCTAAAGAGACTGGCGTTGATCCTGATGTTTGGCGATACTACCTTCTGTCCAGACGACCCGAGTCCGCTGACTCTGAGTTCAAATGGCAAGAGTTCATTGACTGCAACAACAACGATCTTCTCAAGAACCTTGGTAACTTGAACCAACGAATCCTCAAGTTCACTCATACCAAGTTGGATGGCGTCGTTCCTGACTACACAAAATACACCGACGAGCGGCTAGAGGAGCATAAGAAGGAAGTGAACGAGGCCCTCAAGACCTTTATCTCACAGTTCGACGCCATCAAGCTCCGCGCTGGCCTCGCCACTGTTATGCAAATCTCCGCCCTTGGTAATAAACTTCTGCAGGACAGCAAGCTGAACAACCAGCTTCTGGCCGATGAGCCAGACCGTTGCGCTGCTGTAATCGGTCTCGGTATCAACCATCTCCAGCTCCTTGCAAGCATCGTTCATCCTTACATGCCCTCCACTTCCGAGGCCATCCTGGAGCAGATCGGCAGCCCTGGCTTGATCTCCATTCCTGAGACATGGTCAGGAGACCTCGTCAAGCCCGGCCAAAAGATCGGCGAGCCCAAGCTTCTCTTCACACAGATCCCCGCGTCTAAGCTTGATGAGTGGCGTGAGGCCTTTGGTGGTGAGGAGATCCGAAAGCAAAAGGCCCTCGAAGCGGAGAAGGCGGCGGCGAAGAAGGCAGCTAAGGACAAAAAGAAGCAAAAGAAGCTCGCTCTTCGTCAAGCTGAGAAGACAGGAGAAGCTTCTACCGAGGAGAAGCCTGCCGAGGAGAAGCCTGCCGAGGAGAAGAAGCCTGTTGAGGCCTCTGCTGTTGACTTGCTCCCCGATAACAAGCCCTCTGAGACATAAATGCATGTACACCAGGGTGAATCGGAGTTGGCGTTAGCAAAAGAAATTGACTGGGCATGGGCGGTGCATGAGGAGTAGCGTAGAAACGAACATAGGTTGCCGAGCTTATTTTGAAGGGTTGCCGAACTGTAGAGTAGATTGTTAAATCAACTTACAATGAATGACTAGATCATGAGCTAGATGGCTGTTGGATCTAATGTACAGTATGTTTTAAGTTTAGGTATATCGAGTTTCTCTTCAGACTCTATCCTGCACTTTTCAGGAGTTCAAGGTAGTATGTCGGCCAATCCTCTCATCAGACACACAAACGAGAAGATAGCTTCCCTGTCATCCAATCCAGAGAAACTAGGCCATAACGCAGAAATGCTTCAAATCAAAAAGTTCAGATGAGGGCCACGCGTGGGTCTGCAGACGTGGTGTCTAAAGGGGGAACAGTTGCTATCCGTTTTGAGGAGTGGAGAAAAAGTCGTCCAAGTATATTGGCCTTGGTTGCGAATGCTCAGTTTGGTATTGTTCTATAAATCAAATGCAATCCTTTATGCCTTTCGACGATTTTATGTCGGCAAGGACGTGGTATCTGTATGTTTAACCCGAAAACTCCTTAAGCCTGTTGAGAGGCACCTGGCCTGTTGAAAGGCGTAGCTTTCTGTATCGACTTGGTGTGTATTGTACACTGTTCGACTAGATGGAGCTGTCTGGCAGTCTCCGTTCGTTTTTGCGGCCCCGATAACGTTTCATAAGGCGCTGGTATGCTGTCTTGTGACTCTTATTGTCGTTTACTTGGGAGAGTTTAGACAGACTTTGGGAGCTTAGTTGGACTTCTTTCCAGCAGCACGCTCACGCTCACGCTTGGCGTAGATTTCAGAAGTGAACGGGTCCTCAAATTTCAGAGCGATCCTGTAGACAACATCGACCCACAATGTGAGCAGGATACCGGCAGGCTTGCCATACCACATGGCGGTAGCGAGGAAGCTGCAGGTAGAGCCAGTGTACATGGGAGAGCCGGTCACGTTGAAGGGAAAGCCAGTCACCATCTCGTCCATGAGAATGCCAAAGTAGTCACCGAGGAAAGTGCCAGTAATGCCTAGTCGCCATGTTGAAGAGACGACCAGGACGTTACCAACAATAAACAGAGCAACAGCAGCGGCCTGGATGAAGTCGTTGACAAGAGCGGGATGCGTGGGTTGCTCGGCGATGGCAGTCTTGAAAATAAAGTCGCGAATCATACCAAGAGAGAAGATAGTGGCAGCAAGGGCATAACAGGCAAGTTGGGAGTTACCGCCGAAAATCTTGGTCAGAAGTTTGTTGTGGTATTCTTTCAGCGATCAAGTTAGTCGAGGATGAATCGTATATTATAGCTGCAAGCTGCATACCTTGACGGGCGACGATGCTAGAAAAGAGGAAGAGTTAGTGATTGATGATAGAACGTCACATTGGGGCTTGCAACTCACTTCCAGAAGAGAGGGTTGAAGGCGATGGAGGCAGCAGAGACTGGAAGAAGCAAAGAGCTTGAGTCAGATTCAAGTAATCGTTTGGTAGATAGTGACTTGCTCAAGTCAAGTTGGTATATACTCACTGTACAAGCTCTGCTTATCATAGTCGACATATTCGACAAAGTCTTTCAAACCAAGAGCCATGATGACAGCTGGGTAACCAAGACAAATAGGCACGAAGAGTAAGGTAAAGTGAAGTAATGGCAAAAGTCGTGATCACTGACGTAACAAGTTCACGAAAGAGTCACAGAAGGGACAGGTTCAAAGAAGACTGCAGACGATTTGCAATTTTGCTGTTGAGAGGATAAACTGTTGAGATATTAGAAGAAACAGGAAATAGAATTAAAGAGAGAGTTTGGAGAAGGACAGCTTGGAGAGCTAGGGTACGTCCCTCAGGTACCTACCTTCCTGTAGCTGTCCTAACTGAGGTACCTTAGGTAGGTAGGCTGTCACATGGAAGAGAGTGGAAAGCGGAAGAGGAGAGAGTCCGGCCCGCGTCATAATGAGAGGAGCCCGGAATTAGTGGAGAGCCACCGTTCCGTTCAGAAGAGGGTCAACTGGGGGAGAGAGCCCTGGAGCTTTTGATCCACCATCCACAAACCAAGCAAAGCATCGATCCAATCCATGGAACCTGACCAAACGGAAGATCCCTGCAGTGCAGCCGGGAAATCGAGGCAAGCAACCCAATCTGCCGAATTCAAACTTACCTATACCGAGAGAAAGCCTCATTAAGTCACCCAGGACCAGGACCAGGACCATGGCCATGACCACAACAGGCAGATATCGAATCTCATCTCATCTCATCTCATCTCATGGGTATGACCACTAACTACCTAACTGACTAGACTATATGCTTCAATATTCACATCTATCGATGCTTGTAACAATACGCTTACTGCGGTTGGCATCAAGGCCTATCTCGCGGGTTTTCCAAACGCCAGCCTTAAAACGCCCAAAGCAAAAACCCCAACAAGTCAAGTTCAGTCATCATCATCCATCAAAAAAAGAACACAGAAACCAGCAGCTATTGACGTCGGTTTCTCGTCTTTTTACCAGTCGTCTGCACATCTTCTTCCTCTTCATCCTGCCCCTTTTTGAGGTCTTCTGTGAGACCCCATTCCTCCTTGTCGTACCAATCTTCCCCGTCCGACATGTCTCGGTTAAGCCCTGAATGAGCTTCTGCCTTGGACCAGTGGAGTACATTCTTCCGCATCTGCTCGGCTTTGAGGAGTCCTAGAAACAGCTTCTTTGCCCCTCTACACACCTCTTCTTGCTTTTGCACGTAGAGAGCAAGCAACCGTCGAATATCTTCCGCTTCTTGGTCTGGCAAGCCGATATCCCGATCTGGTCTTGCTCCTGAAGGCGCAAGAAACATGGGATGTATGAAGTCATCGTCCCCATCGGAGATCATGAACACATCTGCACCTATTGTCTCAGCCGATTCCGTTTGTTGATGTGCGTCGCTGCCTGAAGGTTTCGCAGTGGCCTCAGCTCTGGTTGCCTCCATCTCATTCGTCCCTTGTTCGTTTGTATGCTCGTTAACCCCGTTTGTCGCTTCACCCACGAAATCTTTTTTATCGGTCTGTGCAGCTGGTACTTGCTCGCCATTGGGCATATTTGAAGCCGTTCCAGCACCGTCCTTCTCGGCCTCAACCTTTGTGTTCTCGTCGGCATCCTCTACGAGAGAATCATCTGGGTCGGCAGTTCCAGCGTCCGTCATGGTTATATCGGCATCCTCTGCTGGATCCTTGTCCGTGGGCTCGCCATCGAAAGTTGTGTCTGGTACAGCATTTACTTGTTCGACACCGTTGCCTTGTTGTAAGTCGCCGTTGGTGATTCTGGGAAGTGCCGATACTGCCTGGGAAAGCGCCAACAGATGTTGCGCCGTGTGGTTGTCTGTATAGAGCTCAACATCTGCCGGCCTAACCATCATCTCGCATGGGATCCATGTGTAGTCGCCGCAGAGCGATGTCAGGAGATGCCTGACTCTCCACAGAGACCGGTTCTCCTTGCGCATTATGTCGCAACTTTGATCAACAAGTCGAGTCAGGGTTTTGGACGTGAAGGGCTTCGATAGGGTCGGGTGTGTCGGTAACGCAGTTGATGCAGTAAGTGGAGCAAGGATATCTACTCCTGTTAGCCCTGTTATTCAAATGCGTGATTGTTGACCTACTCTCTATTTGTATGTTGGCGTAAGGGTTCATCTCTGCCGCTGAGGCCTCTGCTTCTTGAACGCGCTCCTCATCTTCGTCGTCGCTATCTATTTCGTATCCTTCCTCGTCGACTAATGGGGGATTGCGATATAGGATCGAGCGTCGGACACCACCATATTCGACGTACTAGCAGAAGTCAGAAACTGGCCTGGGAAGATTTGCCAAAACAACGAACCTCTTTATACGAACTTGGACCATTATTTGGGACCAATTGCCCTTGACGGGCAAACCGTGCCTGCTTTTTGAGCTTATGGCCGCGATTGCTATAGCTTTCGATCTCGGAGTCTGAGTCGGATTCTGTTGGGTCGATGGTTAGCTGTCAACCCCTACATCGCGACAAGCGCAATGAGATTTCCGTACCATATGATTTCCTTTTGAATGCCTTCTTCATACCCGCTATGGTTTCGGCAAAGAGAATTTGTTGCGACGCCATGGCAGACAGAGGGTGGAATGAAATGTCGAATCGATGGGAGTTGTGGGCGAAGCGGCGAGGGAGCGCAGGCCTTTTGGGCGCGTCCAGAGAGGAAAAAAGACGCTCGAATGTTGTTGGTAGCCCTCTAGTATAAGGCTGAGTCTCGATCCGTGAAAAAAAAGTCGTGTTGACGTAGGAAAGCTAACAATAAGCAAATTTGGACCGACTGTGCTGGGACGACGAGGAGAAGCTGGAACGAGAAGCGAGGCTGCCCGCCTTCCCGTAGCCCATGACCACATTTCCGGGCGCAGACTAATCTGATTGGTCATTGCGCGGATGATAAAAAAGCCGGTGCCGGATAAAGCAATCCCTGACCGTTTACGATAAGAGATAAGCCCAATCTATGGCTCTCATTCATGCTTCATTGCTGTATTGGGTTTTTTTTTTTTTTTTTTTTTTTTTTTTTCAAGATTCGCAGCTTGGCTCGACCTATTCTACCCAACTCACGTGGATTGCATGAACTCATGCCACTAATTGCTCGAAAGAATCAAAGTACTATCCTTTAAGTCAATTGACTGCACCAGAGGGAGTTCCAACAACAAAAATGTCACCATCTGCAATACGTCAACATCATGCAAGCAATTATGACTCGGTGCCAGGCACGTCAACGCCACAGTATACTGTGCAACGTTGTATGACTGCAGGGATGTGATGAACTCAATTGGGGAAAACAAATAAATTGACAAGCCCTGTTGCGGGATTGGGTGTTTAATCTAAAAGGATCTACGAAACTGTGACAGTCACGTTGCCTTTGAAGTTCTCGCTCGAGTTTCCTACAAAGACAGTGAAATCACCAGGCTCCACGACATACTTCATCTTGCGGTTCCATAGACCCCAGTCCTCAACCTTGAGATCAATCTTGACCGTCTGGGTCTTGCCAGCCTTGACGGCGACCTTCTTGAAACCCTTGAGCTGATATCGCGCAACATCGACAGAGGCAAGCATGTCCTTGACATATAACTGCACGACCTCAGAGCCGTCGCGCTTGGACTTGTTGCTTACGTCAACGGAAACGGTGACAGTGTCGGTCGCTGTGACATTCTTCTTGGAGACGGAGATGTTGGAGAAATCGAACTTGCTGTATGACAAGCCATAGCCGAATGTGTAGAGGGCCCCGGGGTTCTCAAGGACGTAGTTGCTACCAAACTTAAGGGTACCGTTCTCATAAATCTTACCAGGGTTTGGCCAGGCTCGCGCAGAGTTGAGATAGTCGTAATAGATAGGCGTGGTGCCGACATCGTAGGGGAAGCTGACGGAGAGCTTGCCCGAGGGATTGACGTTGCCATACAGAATATCAGCCAGAGCATGACCACCTTCCTGAGACTGGTAAAACTGCTGAATAAGAGCAGAAGCCTCCTCTGAAATCCATGGCTCTGTGATAGGCTTTCCGGAACTGTACACCACAACGGTGGGCTTCCCAGTCTCGATGATGGTCTTGACGAGCTTGGGCATGGCACCGATGAGATTCAAGTTGCTCACATCTATGTGCTCTCCTGTTGTGGCGTTCATACCAGCCCATAACTCGTTCTGATCTCGAGACCACGTTCCGACGACTACGACGGCGACATCAGCGGCCTCGGCGGCGGCGACAGCCTCTTTGAAGCCAGACTCGTCTGTGGACCAGCGCTCGCAACCTTGAGTGAAAGTCACTTTGCCTTTGCTAGCGGCCTTGATGCCATCGTAGGGAGTAACTCCTCGGGTCATGGCTGTGTGAATGACATAGTCACCGTACTGGTTGTTGAGTTAGTAATGGTGGTTCACGAGGAACATAGTCAGAAAATACCCACATTGACATAGCCGTGGGCCATGGGACCGATGACAGCAACATTGGCGTCTTTCTTCAGGGGCAGAATATCCTCATGGTTCTCCAGAAGAACGATACTCTCAGCATCAAGTTGGCGTGCAACCTTCTTGTGGGCCTTGGTGTTGACATAGTCCCAGATCTTATCATCTGCGACGCCAGTGAAGGGCTTCTCAAAAAGACCCATCTCGAATTTGGAGCGAAGAACACGGGATACAGCGGTGTCGACGACCTTTTCGTCAAGCTTACCAGCTTTGACGAGCTCAGGGATGATCTCAAAACTCCAGTAGCCACCACCCATTTCAGCATCGTTACCAGCGGGTAGAGTCTACACAAGTCAATATGTTACTTGGTGAGGGCTTGGCTTGGGGGGACTTACCTCAAGAGTGATGCATTCATCATCCTCAACAGGACAGACGTAGAAGGCCTGAGCAAGACGAGCAGTACCACCAGCATCGGAGATAACGTAGTACTTGTAACCCCACTCTTCTCGAAGGATGCCAGTGAGGAGGTAAGAGTCTGAGACGACTGGAACACCATCGTAAGAGTTGTAGGAGGACATTATCGAAGTTGCGCCTCCATCGATGATGGCTCGCTTGAAGGGAGGGAGATAGAGAGACCGCAGCTCTCGCTCACCACCGTGGACTGGGCCAGTGTTGATTCCTTGCTCTGGAGTTGCAAAAGCAGCCTTTTGAAGGTCAGCACACGAACTGATGGTGATTGAACAGACCTACATAGTGCTTAACCATGGCTGAGACGCCACCTGCCTGAAGACCCTTGACATACCGATAACCCATTTCTCCAGCTCTGAACGGAGATTAGCAACTACTAGATGGCCATACGCTTAGTTTGGTAAGAACATACAAGTAAGGATCCTCGCTGAAGCATTCCTCAACTCGACCGAATCGCAACTCTCGAGCGAGATCGACTTGAGGAGAAAACAACTGATTGATGCCAAGGGCTCGAGACTCTGTTGCAATGACATCGGCCATCTTCTCGATGAGCTCTGGGTTGAACGAGCAACCCATGCCGATTGGACTGTTAAAGATTGTTCCATTCAGAATCAAGACTCCGTGGAGACCTTCACTCTGAACAAAGGCGGGAATGCCTGCTGAGTATTAGATCGTGACCGCAGTATTGAAGCAAAAAACTTGCCAAGCTCAGTCTCCTTAGCCAAATAATCTTGTCCTAGCTTAGCAGCCTTCTTGATAGTAGTCATGTTCGCGTACAAGCCTGTCCAGATGGAATTGGCTCGATACTTGAAGTTCCATGCCAAACCAGTCTTGTTGACAGTCTCATCAGTGAGATTGAGATAGTTTGTCATATCGCCCTGGATCAATTGCGCCGCCTTGTCCTGAATGGTCATCCGCTTGAGAAGGTCCTCAACTCTGTCATCGATAGAAGCTTTGGGATCCTTGTAAACAGGTTTGTCCTTGGCAGCCTGGATAGCCACAGCCAGAACTGCCGCGCAGAGGTAGCTAGAGAGCTTCATTGTGAGAGTTGAAGGTGAAGAAGCTGCCTGGAACTATACACTGAGTGAGGCGGGATCGTCATATTTTATATCTTACCTAGTACCTTGTCTTTACAATTAACCGCGTAGCCTACGGGGTGAACTGCGTCACTTCGTGATGCTTGACATTGCACCTTACTGTTCAGTAACATTGCATAAAGTATGAGCTTTAAGTGCGGGCTCCTAGTCCATGTATTGTCCTTTGAGGATATTACGACCGAAGACCAGGACGATCATGACAAGACCCTGGAGAATGCGGGGGCGCCACAAAGAAGGAGACGGGCAAAAGATTGGGATTCGTGGATTTGATTTTAAGTTGATATGGGATGAGAGTGAGTGAGCAAGGGGCGCGGGCCGGTATATGGAACGACGAGCCGAATATCCTAGCTTCGATGCAGATGAAGTGACTAGAAAGGATGAAGCTAGCTACAAACTTGTGATGGGGAGATCATTTTGGAATAGGTAAGGTACCTAGTTGGGTATTTGCTGCTTGCGGAACAAGTTGCCTATGTCTACATAGGTAGGTATGTACAGGGCAAGCTGAGAAACCTCTCACAGAAACGAACGATGCATCCTTGAAGACCCAGTGCCACTACAGAAGACCCCGTCGTTCGTTACAGTGGCCCTGAACCCCGCGATGGGCTGCAGCTAGAGGGGCCCCCGTCTGTGTTCAACCGGGCGTGCCTCTAGCGTCCGCTGATTTATCCACCACTTGATCGTCGAGCAGGGGACCCTTGAGGGGACGGGATGCAACTCTCCAAGAACATCCATCATGTGTGTAACTCGTTGTCAGACCCGAACGAATGACGCTGAGGGGACAATGTCATGATAAGTTGGTGGGGTCGAGAGGGGCTGCTCCGGGTGAATTGTCACCGTGAGAGGAGTGGGATGCTGATGCTGATGCTGATGCTTTTGAGGTTCCATGATATGGAGGGTTGTTGAAGTAGAGAGTAACACCATCTATTCTCTCTCTCTCTCTCTCTGTCTCTCTCTTATTCCAAAACTTGACTATTTCTTGGAGAAACAATCCGTCTTTTCACTCATCAACAGACCAACTCCCTTCAATCAAGAAAACACCAAAATGCATCTCCGCGATGGCATGTGGCTGCCCGCCCAAGACTTTCGCACCGAGTATGCCGAAGATGTCTATGAGATCACTCCCAGCAAGGACCAGCAGGCCCTGAATCTGCTATGTCCCGTAAAGCACATCCGATCTCGAGGCGATACTCTCAACCAGCCCACGCTTGATATCGATATCAAAGCAGAGATGGATGGAGTTATCTCCATCGAGACCACACATTGGGCCGGTGCTCAACGAAAAGGCCCCGACTTTGATCTCTTCCCAGCTGGTCAGCCCAAAGTTGAGGGGAAGATCGTCAAGAGTGATAAGGGCACTACTATTCAATCTGGAGTTCTCTCTGCCACTATTCACCCTGACCAACACAACTTCGACATCAAGTTCCATAGCTCAAATGGCAAAAAGCACCTCACAAACCTGGGCAATCGTAGCACAGGATTTGCCTACTCGCCAGCTCCTAGCACACCATTGCAGACCGGAGATATGCGCGACTTCAAACACTACATGTTCATGCAAACAACCCTGTCCGTCGGCGAGTCCGTCCACGGACTTGGCGAGCGTTTTGGAGCTTGGAATAAAGTTGGTCAGAATGTCGTTCTTTGGAATGCCGATGGGGGTACTTCAAGCGACCAAGCGTACAAGAACGTTTCTTTCTGGATGAGCAACCGTGGTTATGGCGTCTTCGTGGATAACCCTGGAAAGGTAGATTTCGAAATTGGCAGTGAGAGATGTTGTCGTGTGCAAACAACTGTGGAGGGCCATAGGTTGAAGATGTATATCATCTACGGTGACGGGCCTAAGGATGTTCTCAAGAAATACACTGTCCTCACTGGAAAGGCCAACAAAGTTCCCAGCTGGAGCTTTGGCCTTTGGCTAACGACTAGCTTTACTACCAACTACGACGAGGCTACGGTCAACTCATTCCTTGAGGGGATGAAGTCTCGTGGGTCGCCTGTCGATGTCTTCCACTATGACTGCTTCTGGATGAAGGGCTTCAGATGGACAGATTTTATCTTTGACGAAGAGCGCTTCCCTGATCCCAAGGGCCAGATATCGCGACTCAAGGAGAGTGGGCTCTGCAAGAAGGTCTGCGTCTGGATTAACCCATACATCGGCCAAGCTGGCGCGGCATTCAAACACGCTGCTGAGAAGGGCTATCTCCTCAAGCGCAAGAATGGAGATGTCTGGCAGTGGGATCTCTGGCAAGCTGGCATGGGTCTTCTGGATGTGACAAACCCTGAAGCTTGTGCTTGGTATACCGAGTGTCTCAACGGGCTCTTTGACAAGGGCGTCGATGCCCTCAAGACGGACTTTGGCGAGCGTATTCCCACTCTTGACGTTCAGTGGCACGATAACTCAGTTGACCCACACAAGATGCACAATTACTACGCCTTCATGTACAACAAGCTTGTTTACGAGGCTCTCCAGAAGCGATACGGCGACAACGAGGCTGTTCTTTACGCTCGCGCTGCCTGTGCTGGAACTCAGCGTTTTCCTCTCGTATGGGGCGGAGATTGTGAGTCTACACCTGAGGCTATGGCTGAATCTGTCCGTGGTGGATTGTCAATGGGCCTCAGCGGCTTTACTTTCTGGAGCTGTGACATTGGTGGCTTCGAAGGTTCTCCGCCCCCGTGGATCTACAAGCGATGGGTTGCGATGGGCCTTCTCTGCAGTCACAGCCGTCTTCACGGTTCCAACTGCTTCCGTGTTCCATGGATTGTTGACAATGATGATACCACTGAGGAGGGTTGCTCTAGGACTCTGTCCAAGTGGACGGCGCTCAAGACGCGATTGATGCCGTATATCTTCTCTCAGGCTATTGAGTCTATAGAGGGTGGTATTCCGATGTCTCTTCGGTCTGTTGCACTTGAGTTCCCCGAAGACCCAACCTCTTGGTATCTTGATCGCCAGTTCATGGTCGGATCCCAGCTGCTAGCTGCTCCTATTTATGAAGAGTCGGGCGAAGTTGAGTTCTACCTCCCCAAGGGCAAATGGACATCCTATTTCACGAACGAGGTCAAGTCTGGTCCTGGCTGGTTCAAAGAAAAGCACGCTTTCGGCACATTGCCTTTATACGTCCGTGAAAACACTATCCTTGTGCTTGGCAGCCGCAAGGAGGTTGGTTCTGCATACGATTTTGTGAAGGATGTTGAAGTGGCCTTGTACCAGACTTCTCCTGGCGCCAAGACTACTGTGATGGATGGCGATGGAAACGTTGCTGCAGAACTTGTAGTTGGACAAGATAGCAAACTTGAGAGTACTGACATGCTCAAAGGTGATTACAAGATTGCGGAACGTGGTCGTGATTTGGAGGGAGATGCCCCGGTTTCGATAGAGTCTCTGTCATAGGCACATAATAAACTTCATGACTTAAATTAATACATAGAGAACTTGATTAAACTGCTGCTACTTGTTCTGGGGGCTGAGGCTCTTGTCTTTCAATGCGACGTCTTTCACTTGATGGCTCTAGTGCTCCTTAGAGCCACAACAGAGCTCGGCTCATGCCCTTAGTCTTCACGACCACATGTCGCTTAGTGCCATATCAATTTCAAATATCGGATATTTAGAAATTGGCGTCCTGGTGAAAACTCCTCAGTATAGCTTGGTATTTACTCGTGCCGTTGTCCCGAGAGGTTGGAACATGTCAAGCCTGCTCGTCAGCACTAAACTTGGCTACCTCGAAACTCCACAGAGAGCATGAGCTAGCGAGAATCCTCTGAAACTCCTTGAAAGATTTGTATCTGGTGATGATCCGTCCGGGCGGAGTCAAGGAATACGACAACCCGAGGGAAGAGGATCTATGTATATCATGAAGACAAAAAAGCTCAAGTAAGCTTAGCTTAGCATAGCTTAGTGGGTCTTTGGGCTACTTATTTTTGGCATCCTAAGCTTCTTGTTCCCTGAGGTCACCCCACAGTGATCCCCCACCCGAGTCCGCGTTTAGGCTCCACTGAGTCTTCAGCGGGGTTTGGGGGTTAGGAATTGCCCGAAATGGTAGTTTTAGTGGTCTAGAGTCGTCGCGATTGGTTGGCCGTTTTGCTCGTGAAGTGATCTAAACATATGATCATCAAGACAAGTAACGTAGCAGGGAATTCCAGATCAAGTGATAGAGCTAGAGCAGTTCTCACACGATGACAATTTATCCGGTTGCTTAAGTGGTGGCATCATAAGCGGTGACCTGAGTGCCATTGTACCCGCCAGATGGAACAGGCAACTTACCCATGGTATGGGATGTGATTGATCGCTGAACATTCGCGCAGAAGCATATAGAAGAGAAAGAAATACAGTCCTGTAGAAGAGTTGCGCCTTGCGGGTATCATATGATATGTAACTGTGCGCCAGAGGGGTAACGTGAGATGAAAACGAAGCCAATGTCAATTCGTTACATCAGAAGAATCTATGGACATTCAATATCGGCAATTACGTTTAACTGCCGTTGAAAGAAGATCAAAATATGCGATTGGAACATGCATATTCGAGGCACTGTCTTGTGAGGTTACATTGTCACGGCATAATATTGATAGGGAGGGTATATGTGATTCATTCATCCTCAATGATGATAAAGCCAACGAGACTTCTCATAATCCTCGCATGATGCAGACCTGGCTGAGTGTGCGGACCCCCAAAGCCGAAGGCCTCGGGTTGATATCTCTATTGATCTGTTACATCAATATACCTCGAATAGCCGAGCCCATGTCCATTTTGTCTCATGATTAGTACTTCAAAGCATGAGCTTACATGACAGACATTTGCAGCACATTCGGGGCTGTACTGGCGACGGCGTAATTCCTCCGTTAGAATCCAACATCAACCGTACCTGGATGCTCTCGGTGGATCTTTGATATACACATCATAATTGAATAAAGGGCCTGCCTGTTGTATCTGACGATGATCTGAACTCGGGTCGGGTCAAATACTCCCGAATGAAACTGATTGGTCCGGGTGTAAGCAACCACCCGAAGGATCAAAGGCACACTTACAAGTTCTTCTGCTCCATGTAGACAACTGCAATCAAATTTAGCCGGGACGGAAAAAGTGAAAGGATATGTGCTAAGATGCCTGAGTTCGCCAAAGACAGATGTGGCTGACGGAATAGCTATGACATCGTGGTGTACGGCCAGACCATAATCGTAGTTCGACTTTTGTATCGCCTAGTCTCTGCTCCAAACATTGACACGGTAATATCTCTGGCACGTTAGGGAGTCTATACACGTTGGAGTCTAGAGCGTTTACTCATAGGCTGGTTATTCTTCAACATCCTTTAACCGCCGCCTCGAGGGGCCGGTTGCCGAACACTAGTAGCATATTCTCCGACCGCTCGGACCCGACGAGGAATCGCACCAGGGGTACTATTTAGCTCTGCCGCATCACGATTTTCGGCATGTCATGTCCCATCTAGAGCCTCGGCCGAAGCCGGGGAGAGGTCATATCAGGGCTGAAGATGCTGAAACGGGCCGTTACTGGTCATGAGTAGGGTTCACTATGGAGATAGCAACAAACCTTGCGTGATATCGCCGCCTCTAGTAGTACGACAGTTGCGGAGATGGCCTTTGGGGCCCCCTGGGGAAGAAGAGGCCATGGGTCTTTGAGGATCAGGGTGTAGTTAGAATTGATCAACATGCTACATGAAGCATCGAGAATGGAGCCATTGGTTTGGGGGTGATGATCGTACAAATAGTGAAAGGTCCGCTGTTAGTATTGGATCTGATTCATCTGTTATTTATCGTCTAATATATTGAACTACGAATCACTTATACGACTTTATAGGTAGCTAAAGGGTCTAAGATGGGGAAGGCATACAGTATCGGCCTGGCATGCTTTGCAGCCATTGGGTACGTACAAGTTATTTGGAGATCCCCTTCGAAGTTAGAGAGAGAATATTGACTGCGTTTACCAATAGTTCATTTCTTTTTGGCTATGATTCCGGCGTGATGACGGACGTGATAGCGAGCAAGAATTTCCAAAACTACTTCGACACAACATCCACGTCCTCCATCATAGGCGCCATCAACTCGACATTCAGTGGTGGAGCTGTATTTGGTGCTTTATTCGGTGGAGTCATTATGGATAAGTATGGTAGAAGGAAGACGATCGGAATCGGGGCAGCTATTTGCACAGTTGGCGGTATCCTTCAAGCTGCGGCCTATCAGTATGTTTGAGTTGTTGAACACAACTACTATGAAGTCACTAACTAGATGATAGTTTGGCTATGATGCTCATTGGCCGAATTATTGCTGGCTTCGCTGTTGGTTTGCTCTCCATGAGTGGTCAGTCAATCTTCTGATTCGTGAGTTCCATGAACTTACATATGATGTATAGTTCCCGTCTATCAATCCGAATGTGCCAGCCCCAAGAATCGAGGACTCATTGTCGGCCTCGCCCAGCAAATGATTGGAGTAGGTTTCATCGTATCAACATGGGTTGGATATGGAAGTCATCATATGCCCGACACTTCATCTTTCCAATGGCGTTTCCCCTTGGCTTTCCAGACATTCCCATCGGCACTTTTGTGCCTGGGCATGCTCTGGCTTCCCGAGACACCCCGACATCTCATCGCGACAGATCAGTTGGATGATGGAATGAGAACCCTCCGGAAGTTGCACTTCGATGGCTCGAATGACGAATGGATCAAGTCCGAGTTCAACGAGATCAAGCTCACACTGGACGCCGAGAAAGCTGCAACCGCACCTGGTTGGATGATCATGTTCAAGGTGCCTCAGTGGAGGAAGCGCCTTATGCTTGGAACTCTTGTTCAAGTCTTTACTCAATTCACTGGTATGATGCCCTTATGCCGAGAGCCCTCTGTGTCAAGAGCACGAACTGACATTAATCCAAGGAATCAATGTCATTGGGTAAGCTATCGAACTTATTCTTAGTCCCTTGATGCTGTCTTGATTTCTGGACCATCTTTAGTCCCATCTCAACTTTAATCGTCACTGTTTGCTTGAAACACGGATCACGTAGCAGGCATCTTTATATGTGCTCACTAACAGATGCACGCAGTTACTACCAAACCATTATGTACGAGAAGCTTGGAATCACTGGAAAGACAAATCTTCTGGTTGCAGGCATTTACAACTGTACCGGTCCTTTTGCGAGTAAGTTCGGCGTTCATTCCCCTCAATAATTTGTCTATTAGAGACTAACAATCTTGAGATCTGCTTTTCATCACCTTTATCTCTGATAGGATCGGCCGAAAGAGGCCTCTAATCTACGGCATTATTGCTATCACCATTGCTCTGATCCTAGAGAGTGTGGTCAACTCCCAGAACGTCGATGGTTCACACAGTGGTCTAAGCATTGCCGGAGTTGCCTTCTTATTCTGTGTTACAATCATCTTCTCGCTATCGTTTGGACCTGTATCCTGGACGTACATGTCTGAGGTTATGCCATATCAAATCCGAGGAAAGGGTTGTGCTTTCGCCACAGGTATCGGTAACTGGCTTGTGAGCACTTTCTGGAACCAAGTCAGTCCTTATGCTCTCGAGGAGCTTGGCTGGAAGTTCTATTTCCTCTTCGTTGGTAAGTAAACTCTGTGGCGGCTTTTCTTTTGTAATTACAATTGACTGACACCAACAGCTTTCAATCTTGTCGTCACACTGCCCACCCTTATCTTTGCTTTTCGAGAAACAAAGGGTCTGTCTCTTGAGGAGATTGATCTCATGTTCGGTGACCGGGCTCTTGGAAATCTTCCCGCGGACATTGAGAAGGACGGCGGTGTCATTGCTGTGACAAACACCCATGATGAGAGACCTCACCAGGATCTTTGAGGAGCGAGCTCAAAAACAAGCACATGGCCCCTTATCCGCCCAACGATGAGTGAGTTCGATGGGTATGATGGGGGAAGAACCGGATGATAATCTCCTCAAAGAGCCTCCTAAGTTTAGGTAAAACTTGGATAAAACTTACTTTAGTCTTTTCATCGAGGCTTCTTTGCTTACCTCCCCTACCTAGGCCTTAATATTTTGTTGCAAAGGGTGACCTGAAGAGATCCGCGGATATAGGTAGTAAGTGTAACATAAAAAGAGGTATTTATATATGCTCTACATAACATAACTCATAATGACCCGAACCAAACCAAACCAAACCATTCCGATATCTCCTCAACGCCGAACCATGATATCTTACTTAAACTTGTCTATCCTCTATGTTTCTTTTCTTTACCATTCCGGCGCACCGCCGCCACATCCATTCGCTGCCATCATAAGGTCAAGTGGCTTGGTGGTCATCTTGGCACCACCAGTCGGCTTGACATATGGCTTCTTCCCTCTCAGCCCAACAAACTTGATCTTGCTGTCAAGCTGAGCAAGAGGCGCCTCACCGGCCTCGCCCTTCTTGACCATCCACTTTTTCGTACCCAAGGCGGCATCAAGCTCCTCCACGGGGGGAAGCTTAAGGTACAACATACCGTCGGCTCGAGCCTCGGTAGGGAATGTGGCGATGGAGAGAGACTCGTCTGTCTTGCAGGCACCGTTGCCGAGGTCAAAGTTGCGCTTGTGGTGAGGACAGGAGACCCAGGGTGAGGCACCATCTTTATCACCATTGGCCACAGCCTTGTTGGGCTCTTGGCCTACGAGACCGTCGGAGAGGATAAATGCACGCTTGTGAGGACACATCTGTTGTGTGGCGTAATAGACGCCCTTGATGCGCCAGATGGCAAGCTGCGTGTCACCGCGCTTGATAGTAGCGGAGATACCGTTTGGTAACTCGTCAGCACCGTCAAAGTATGAAGATTCGATGATGGGCTCCCAAGAAGTCATGGACCACTTGTCCTTGAGACCTGAGAAGTTGTCTGTAGCTGCAGCGTCCGCGGGCCAGAAAGCTGGTCGCTTCTGACCACGGTCATCTTCAAGCTCCATGTTGCGTGTTGTGTCGTTAGTGTTGGCGAACTGCTTGAACTTGGCAGCGATGGCAGGGCTCTTGATAGCTTCGGCCCACTCGTCGAAGAAGCTGTCAACAAGTTCTTCCATTTGCGCCTCGAGTGAGGCGTTGATGCCGAGCTTGTCCTCGAGGATGACCTCTTGCAGGTACTTGATACCGCCGGGAAGGTTCTCGACCCATCGAGCTGTTCGCTGAAGCTTGTCGGCTGTGCGCATGTAGAACATGAGATATCGATCGAGGATTGTCACAACATCAGCTGGGGGCACATCCTTGGCTAGAAGCTCGGCGTGGCGAGGGTTCGCACCACCGTTACCGCCAACGAAGATGTTCCAGCCCTTCTCAGTGGCAATCAAACCGAAACTGAATCCATGTTAGCGAACTGAAGAATTGACAGATGGGGTTGGTACATACTCTTTGCCTTGAGCTTCAGCACATTCTCGCACACAACCACTCACACCACCCTTGATCTTGTGAGGAGCTCGAATACTCTTGTATCGCTCCTCCAGACGAACAGCCATGCCAACACTATCACTCAGACCGTATCGACACCATGTGGAACCTACACAACTCTTGACGGTTCGCAGAGACTTAGCATAGGCATGACCAGACTCCATACCACCAGCAACAAGCTGGCCCCAGATGTCGAGAAGGTCCTGCTTCTGGGCACCAAACAAATCGATACGCTGACCACCTGTGATCTTGGTGTAGAGGTTGTACTTCTGGGCAACCTCGCCAATGACCACAAGCTTGTCAGGGGTAATCTCACCACCGGATACACGAGGGACAACAGAGTAGGTACCGTCTCGCTGGATGTTACCCAAGAAGCGATCGTTGGTCTCCTGGAGACCGTGGGTGGTCTTGTCCATAACGTGTCTGTTCCATAGCGAAGCCATGATACTGGCTACCACAGGCTTGCACAGCTCGCAGCCAAGAGCCTCCTTGTCGTTTCCAGCCTCGCGCATCACCTCACCCATGTTCTTGAGGCGCTTGACCATGACGATGTTGAACAGGTCAGCGCGAGAGTGGTTGAAGTGCGAGCAGACGTAGTTGGTCACCTCCTGGCCCATAGATGCCATTGTCTTGTTGAAAATGGTGGTGATGAGAGGAACACAACCTCCGCAGCCGGTGCCGGCCTTTGTGCACTTCTTGATACTGGCAATATCCTTGCAAGTTCCATCCTTGACAACCTTGACAATGTCGCCCTTTGTGACGTTGTGACACGAGCACACCTGAGCATCATCGTCGAGATCATCGGTATCTTCGCCGCCGTCCTTCTTGACACCGAGAATAAGTTCACTAGGAGAAATCTCAAGCTCCTTCTGCGCCTTGACCATTGGTAGAAGCTTGACGTAGTCGCAGACGTCGCCAATCATCATGCCACCGAGGAGATACTTTCCATCCTTAGTAAAGATGTACTTCTTGTACACATTCGAGAAGGGGTCTTTGTATGTGAGAGCTTGCACAGCCTTGGGCTCCTTAGCGTCGCCATTGACGAGTGTCCTGGCGTACTTGGGAGGAAGCGTTACGGGACCGTCGCGATCAGCGAAGCAGTCACCGAAACTAGCGACGTTGACTCCCAGGAGCTTGAGTTTTGTGCTCATGTCGGGAGTCTTGAAGGTCTGGGGGCTGTGAAGCTTGGCTTGTGTGAGGTTGAAAGCGACGACTTCGGCCATGGCTACGCCAGGAGCGATAAGACCGTAAGCCATACCGCGCCAGCTGGCGCACTCTCCAATAGCGTAGATATCGGGCATACTCGTTCTCAAGTCGTCGTTAACGACGATACCACCGCGCTGACCAACTTCGAGGTTGGCGCTTCTGGCGAGGTCATCTCTTGGCTTCACACCAACAGCGAAGCACAGTGTTGAGCAGCTGATCTCCGAGCCATCGTCAAGGATAATTCCAGTGAGGTTGTTGTTCTCGTCAGTCTTCATGCTTGACACGCCTTTGCCGAGATTGAGGTTCACACCAAGCTGGGAGACCTGGTCCGCTACCATTTTGCCACCCGTCTCGTCGACCTGTCTTGTGAGAACCCACTGACCCTTCTCAATAACGTCGACTCTGTTGAAGGTCTCAAGATCAAGCATGGCCTTTGCGGCCTCAAGACCAAGAAGACCGCCACCAACGACAGCTCCATTGGTGCCCTTCTTATCGTTGGAGAACTTGATAAGCCTGTTCAAGTCTTCTATTGTGCGGTAGACGAAGACACCATTTGCGTCCCAACCCTTGAGCATACGGGGAAGAATAGCGTCTGAGCCGGTGGCGAGGACGAGGATGTCGTAGGGGTAACTTTCGCCGTTTGCGCATTCGATGAATTTATCCTCGGTGTTGATGTGTGTGGCTTTTGTGTTGATGTGACAGTTTAATGAGCTTCCAGCTTCTGTGTACTGTAGGATGTTAGTGCTTGGATTGCGGTTTTGGTACAGATTTAGCATACCCATTCTGCTGGGTTCATGTAAAGCTCTTCGACCTTTCGGTGCTCGAAGAATGTAGTGAGTCCTACTCGGTTGTAGGCGAGATATGGTTCTTCTCCAACCACTGTGACTGCATATTCTTTTGATTTGGCATCATATTTGAGCAGCTTTTCTCTGTATTACTGTCAGAACATGGTAAGCAAGTAAATAGTGCAAATGGACTTACATGAAAGCAATGCCGACCATGCCCAGGCCAACGACCACCACACGTTTTTGTGTTGTTGCAGCCATTTTGATAAGTCAATATTAAAACAAGTATACTTGGGAAAGGAACCCAAAAGATGGAAGGGATATCATGGCCTCTCATGGTTATAAGTGATTCTCAGAGCCTGTTACAAAAAGAGGGTCGGTCTTCTGTACCTCAAGACCGCAAACTACCTATGGATCCCCCTCTGATGTTTTTTCCCATCTCCCTCCCTATCTAGAACGTACATCTCCGGGATAGTACAACTCGTGCTAAGCATTTCCGCTGTGAGCGCATTTGCACTGCAACTCTCGGCAGGGCTGATCTCTGATAAGGAGACTGCGCGCCGTGGCTGGGGGACCAATCAGGGACTGCGCCCGCACGGTAGAGGCGTTTTGGCCTCCGCGGAGAAGCAGTATTCTCACCAAGCGGTCGTACGTCGGAACACACCACGACAGAGCATGATATGAGGTCTCGAGGCGATTCTCATATTAAATTGTATCCGGTTTCTGGCGAAATATCATGCTCCAACTCATAGTTTCACCGTACGCTGCTGTCAAGTCTTTTGTGGGTTGTTGACTGATCCGACTCTCGGTGAAGGATGAAGCCATCTCGAATGTCGCCTAATTCAGTGTAGAATGGTCACTACTCTTTCTTGGCCTTATCTCGAGAATGCCCTCAGGTCCTGAAAAGGGAATGGTATTGTTCTAGAGCCGCTCAATCAAAATCCTCACTCAAGGCCGGATAATAGATTTCCTCGAGCTATTTTTGTGTCTTGTATCGATCGGGAATATTCACTACCTTGACTACTAAGTTAGTTCCCGTATCAACCTTTCTCCTCGGAGTGAGTCTCCTTATCAATGCCGGCATAGATAAGCCTCAATATTAACCTCTTCTGCTTTGCAACACAGCGACTCTAACTGGGTCATACCTACAGTTCCCCCACAAAGATAACACCACGGCTCAATGTCGCGGAGATTCAATTGTCAAGCATTCTCCACGGAATAGTCAACAGCAATACGTAGCGACTATGGGGGACAAGTCCGTCATGTGGAGTCTCGGGGAGGAATCTCTTCTCTGAGGCGAAGATGTCGTACGAATGGACATGATGTGATTTCAAACACGAATTCGCGCTTTGTTCTGGTACAGACTAAAAGACTTTTATTTACTTCGTAGATCTTCATCCCATGGTTCGATAAGGTACATAGCAAGGGTAACAAGAAATGGGATACTAACTAAAGCCTCAAGGCCTAGAATTGCTCTGCATTGCCGTCAACGGCTTTGGCCGATCAACCTATCACACGTGTTTATCCTGACGGGTACCTTAGCTGTAGAGCCCCTCCCACGTCATCGTCTCAGCTCCTCCAATCTTCAACACCACACAAACATCACCAACTTACCTCAGGTAGCTAGACAATGGCGACTACCACCGAACCTTCCTTCACATTCCCCCGAGAATACCATTTCCCCGCCTTCTTCACTCGCCAAACTAATCTCACTACACTCCATGCCCAGCGCAACAAATGGTCCGATCTCATTCTCGCCTACGCGCGACATAACCGTATCTTCCGTCTATCGCTTTCCGAAGCAGCAGATTCAGACCTCTTTGTAAACCGAAAACTCGATCGGAGGCTACAATTCGATGACATCCGTGATGTGATTTCTTTTATGCACACAGATGGACGTGTAGAATACGTCGGAGGCAAAACAACAGGGGATGTTGTGTTTCTATATTGGCGAAAGCCCGAGGAGTGGGCGGAGCTTGTAGAGAACTACGTCGAAGAGACGGGACAAAAGGGCAGTGTTCTTACAATCTATGAACTTGTCGAGGGAGATGGTACAAAAGGAAATGGTAATTTCAGTCAGGCAAGCCAATATGTCAAAGACCCTATAGCTGATCCTCACAGATATTCACGGCATGGACACTGATGTCCTTCTAAAAGCTCTGAACATCCTCGTCAAACGAAACAAAGCTCAAATATTCGGCCAGGACGACTCATTAGGCGTCAAGTTCTTCTAAGTACTGGACCATACATACTCATCTCTACATAAAGCACATGCGACTTTTCCATCACAGCACGCGCACCAATATAAACCGACTGCGGACTCCAACATCGCTGCCGATGTTAAACCATCCTGAACGCCATCACGCAACAGTCAGAGAAAGGACTACTGCGAATTTCCGTAAAAGTTCTCCGCCAAAAACTTGTCATCAAACCGCACCTGTTGAGCCATTGCGACATCGAGCAACCAGTCAGGTGCAACAATGCGAGGCTCCATGTTGCCGTTGTACGCCATGTCACGGAATTTCTCCCAAAGCGGTCTCTCGTCGGGTCGTCCGCTACTTAATAGGTAGACCGGCTCGGGTGGCGCGTTACCCTCTTCCTCTGCCGTTGTTGGTCGGATTGTCGTCCCACTCCGAGCCCGATAGATCTTGAAGATCGCCCCGTTGGCCTCGGCGATCGTTTTGTAGCTCTCCGCACCATTGCGGATCTTTTCCGTGCAATAGATGGGAACACCAACAAGAAGTTTGCCTCTATTTGCCTTGGCACGAGCCACTGATGTCTCAAGGACAATGTTGTGCCGTTTCTCAGCTGCATTGTCTTTGAGAATGAAATCCTCAACATCGAGAAGGGTGCCCCTGTCTAAAGACTGGTCAATGAAAGTTGACGAGATCACTGTTGGGCCGCGTGCAAGCGCGCATAAAAATTTGACAGTACGGACAACACTAGGGGCTGCCAAATAGTCGCACGGCTGACCCTCTTGCACAATCTGTATGCCCATGTCCCGAAGCTTTCTCTGTCATCTGGTTAGAATAGATTCAAACAAATGGCTGGCGCTCACGTACTCGATCCTGATCTTCCTTGTTCTTGTCTCCAACCCAGCGAGTGAATCCAGTCAAGACAACACGCATCTGAATGTCTGGAAGTGACGGCTTGGTCTTTTTGGTTGGCCGCTTCGATAATGTGTCGGCATCTTCATCTTCGGGCTTCTCCTCAGGTTTGGTTTTGGTGTTAGTCTTTTCGGCCTGGTCGGCAGCTCGCTTTCCACCCCAGATTGTATTGCCTCCCTTGGCATGCCTCTTCTTCTCCTTTTCGTAAAGCGCAATGTCGTCGCTCAAGCCATGCAGACGTTCCTGGGCTTTCGCTTTGGCGCTACGACTTCCTGTGGAAGCCACCGACGGCGTCTCGTTCTCCTTCCCAGTACGGCGCGGGCGAATTGGAGTTGCATCTCCAATGACTCTGGTCTTCTTTGTGGACTTCTCGCTTTCTCCTCCGTTAGAGTCTTCCATCTCGACGTCCCCTTTACCAGGCTGGCCAATAACAACGCCCTCTGCTGGCCCTCGTGCATATGCGTTCTCCTCTGCAGCTTCCAGGATTGCTCGCTTCCTCTTGGCTCGTGGTGAGAGCTTGGCCGGCCCCCCAGGGTAGTACTTTTCGCGCAACTTTGGTTCATCAAAGAACGTTTGCCCGATAATCTCGCCCAGGTTAGTGCGCGGAGGGAAATGATTATACTTCTTGATATTGATGGGTGTAATTTCGCACTTGGCATAGCTCTCCTCGATCCAGAGATGGTTGACGACGGCAATCCCCCATTCAGGGGCAGCCTTGCATTTCTCGCTAGAGTCTCTCGCAGTGATTAAATGCGTATTCTCGGCTCTCATCGTTCTGGTGAACTCGGCTCCAGAAGCTTTGATCAGGTTCTCCAGGTAAATTCGTGCTTCACCACCGTAATTTGATACTGTGATACGTAGACCCTTGAATCCTTCTATACCATCCTTGGGGATCGGATAGTGTAGCAGTCGACGCAGCGGCGATGTCCACTCGTTGTGGACGATAAGCCAGTAAAGCCAGGCCAGATTTCCGACCTCTTTGTACGCTTGCGCCGCTTGAACATATTGAGGACCGTCGCGGTATTGGCAAATGAGCATGTCGCAATCCTCGACTTTGTCCACGAGCTTTCCGCCTCCTCTAACGATAATTTCCCTGACCACCTTTGACAGTCGTTCGGTTATAGTCAGATCCGCGGATAGCAAGACATTACGGTCCTGGAAGATAGTGACAGGTGGGCGAACAACCTCTCCATCAGAAGGCAAGGGTAAAGGGAGGTAATTCGGTGTCGGTGATGTCGCACCCGCGAGGTTTTCGTTGGAGGGTATTTTAAGATCGTCTGCGGAAGTCTTCTTAAGAATTTCGGGATCGGGTAGTAGATAGGGACCTTCGTCGATACGTTTCCCAAGTTTGAAGCAATCATCGAACCTGGAGCTTGTCAACGACCAACATTATAAGCCGTCTGCGCTAGACATACCAGTGTGGCAACACAACTTTGCCTTTCCATCCCTTTTGTAGAGCAACCTGGACCTTAGGATGATCCATCGAGAGGGCGCAAATATGCGTGGTTACCTTGGATGCATCTTTTGTTTCTTGTCCACCCAAAGCCATTGTAGCACCAGCAATGCTCTCCTTGTCGGTCTCTGGCAGATCCGCACAAGTCACCACCACCTCAGAAAAGATCATTCTCGGATCAGGCGAAAAAGGCCTAATTTGAGCCTGTTTCCTCCGAGCTATGGAGAAGGTGATCCATTGAGTCGTCACTACAGGGATCATATGAGCCTGTGCCTCAGTGAACTGGGGGAAATCGATCGTGTTGGAGATGATGTGGGTGACTTTCTCGATCGGTAATGAGCCGTCGCGTCGAGGTTCACATATTTGTGCACCATTTTCTTCCAAAATGGTTGATAGCTAGGAGTTGTCAGTATTGGTAATTGGGTTTGGCAGCTTCAGGTTTACCTCTCCGATCAGTTTGGGAGTCAGTAAATTGCTGGCGACGAACGCGATGGCGCATTCAGCAAATGTGTCGGAGGTGGCCATGTCGCGTGTTGAGGGCAAAAGGTTAGGATGAAAGAGAACAAAAGAATCGAACAGCGCCTTGGTTATGACATCAAGCAAAAAATCAATCTAAGCTCAAGAGATCAATAGCAGCAGGAAGATATTAGGTAGGTAGGTGTAGAAGATACCGTGGGGTGCCTAGAAGCTATTGTGAAGCTGCAGACGCGCCAACCACTCAACGCGAGAGTTTGACGCCTGCACGTGACCATCCTGTCCACCCAAATGGCCTTATTTGAGTTGGGAAGGTGGGTCAGTGCTGGCGGTACCAAACTCTAGACATAAGAAAACGGTTATGATAAAAGATCTTCTCATAAGACTATTGTTCAAGACTGGGTAATCACATTTCGGTGCCAGAATCTATCATGAGAGGTTTCCAAGGACACGTGTGCCTAAGGACTGTATTAATATAGTATCGACATCTCCGTCCCTAGTTCATCATATGAATATATTCTCCATAAGAAAGCATCCAGACATCCAATATTTCCATCTCGAAAACCAAAACGCCCAACACCGATGCAATGCTATAACATTTTATTAAAATGGCGTATACCTGTTCCTTTTCTTTAGCCTACCACGCCCAGTGGCCCCTCTACGACCTCCTCCAAAGAGGCCAAAGCCACTGCTGCTCCCATCAGGGAGCTCTCCTTTGCTGACACAAGCTTGATTGTTCTGTTTCCAGACTTTTCCATCTTGTCAGCCGCTACCAAGTCGTTCAGATATGACTGGCAGCTATCAAGATAGCCAGGGTAGCTCTCAATAACGCCGCCGTTGTAGGCTACTGTCGTCTCAGCCAGGTCACGGTCTGCTTCGGCGCTGTCTCGCTCAGATGATTCGGGTGATAATGCGGATACGAACTTGTTCTGGCTGTCGATGCGCAAGTTCCAGAAAGCGTGTACGCCAGCAGCAACAAGCGCACTTGAGCGCCTGGAGACCAAACCGGCTAGCTGCTTGAGGAATGATAGATCAGCAGCTGTGGGGATTTGGCTCGATGGGTGGCGAGAGGAAAATTGCTTGCGCGCCTCTTCGGCATCAGAGCTCGTATCCCTGTTATCGTTAGCATGCTGAAGCCGGATAATCTTGAGTCTGAAACTCACCTCTCAATGATAGAAAGGGTCTCGGTTGAGAACGAGTAAGGTTTCTCCAGGGACACAGGAACAACACCTCCGAAGACTCCAGTCGACTCAATCGCCTCAACAAGTGCCAATCTGCAAATCTCGCCCAGATACATGCCGCTGACCATGTGCTCTAAAGGCTGAAACTCAGGTCGGGCGTGGTTCGCCAATAATTGCCGATCCCATCTTGTCAAGGGCAAGATATCTCGGCCCATCATGCTGATCTCGCTGTTGATGATGACATGTGTTGCTTTCTCAAACCATTGTGGAGGACGCTCGCCAAATTTGACACGTCCGATGGCGGATACAGGAAGATAGGCAGCAAGGTTAACGCCAGTACCAAGGATAAGGCCGAATCTTGTTGTGGGGTGGTTATACGACTCCGATAGTAAGCATGCACTGGAGTCGTTGACAATAGCTCGAAGTTCTACGTTGAGACCGCGGTTCAAGCAGGCTGTTCGTACGATCTCTCCAAGATCTTGACCTAACAACCCGTTGCACGCCGCGAAGCCCTTGCCCATGCCTTGCAACTTGCCACCTGCTAGTGATGTTTGTCTAAGGAACGTTAGCTCTGGACGAAAAAGTGTGTGGAATAAGCATACTCAATGGGAAAACTCCATGCCATCGACATAGGCAAAGGTCCATCAGATCTATCTTGCTGCTCTAGCTCTGCTGATAGAGTCTCTAGTATCCTCTCGGCCATCCAGTCAAAGAACAACATGCCTTCTAGGGCTTTGATCTCAGGGGTGATGTGGAAGTTCCTCATGCTCACGATCCTGCTCTCCTCCCCGATATTGGACACGCGACCACACAGTTCCACCAATGCTACTCTGAGGGTCGAACCACCAACGTCCAATGCCACAAAGCGGCCAACCTCTGTACCTCTTGGTAGCTGATGACTGTATGACGGTAGCATACACTCCATATCAGTTTCCAGTCGCTCTAGGAGTTGTTTTCGTAGGTTGTTGGATAGTTCTTGCAGGCCATCTTGACTGACAGGGTCGAGGAATAGAGCCTCTGCCTCTTTGAGAAAGTCTCGGGCAGATTTGCGTGGCGTATTGGCGACTCGGGTCTTTGTGTTTGTCTCAAGTCCCAGAGAGCTGCCCCAGTAAGCCAAGAGTGACTGAACTAGTGATTTCCCCCGAAGGAGGCTCTTGATGATGGCAGCCAAGAGTGTCTTTTGAAAAGTCGCTGACATGATGGTAACGAGTGATTATGGAAAATAGAAACGAAAAGGGAAAAGGAAGAAGCTTTGAGTCATGGACACGGCAGAATGTAAATAGTCCAAGAGAATGCGAAAAGAAGAGGTTGAAGCAGCTGCCTTCGAAGGAATAGATGGGATGGGTTGGGATGGGGTGAGGGTGAGAATCTTACGCTCCGATGGATGGACCAACTACTACTACCTACTGCTACTGCTACTAGCAGGTGGAGAGTGTCTGATGGACAGGCACAGGTTCCTGGATAGGTAGCTCAGGCGAGGGGAGATCTGGAGGAAACAACACGAAGATGGAGATGGGCCACCTCTGATGGGACATGCCAGGAGTAGACGGGGTCAAAGCATGAGGAGGGACGGATAGAGCGGAGCAGACGACAACAGAGTCCCGCAGACAAGAAGCAGACAAAAGTCGACGTTGCAAGGGGAAGAAGTCGGTCTGGTCGAATTAAGTTTCAGTGCAGTGCAGTTCACGCCGTGTCATGGAAGTAGAGGGAGAGCAAGAGAGCAGCAGGTGTAGTAGGTAGGTAGTAGGTAAGTGGTAATTGGTAGTAGTAATGTATCATATCGCCTCCAATTCGTCCATGAGATCAAAATCAACGTCGTACAGCGAAAGCGCCCGCTCACGCACCCGCTCTCTCACAGGCGACACGCGACAACCGCCACAGCGATGCGAGCCAGCAAATTAGTGAGCAGAAGCGCCTGTAACTGTAATTGTCATTGTAGGTGGTCTTTGGCCTCTGTGTGGCCTTGGAGTTTGTTGGTCAGACGGGGTCGAGGATCGTAGCCAGATGGGGGCACTTAGTTAGGTAGTGGTAACGTAACGTTGCGTGTGAGTGTGAGTGCCCCGTGAGAAAGTGGATGGTAGTGAGAGACATGGGGCCCGTCACGTTTTAATTGTTAGTGTGCACCGCTACATGCTATTGGAGGCTGAAACTGAGAGGAGGCTTATTTGTGGCCGTCTCAACAATCACAATCTCCATAAATCCAGAGGGTTCATCTGATTTTGCATGTTACTTCAAACTTGTCCTTGTTACACAGACATCGCCAAGGAACGTAATTTGAAACAATCTGCCCTTCTTCGGCGCGTCTAGTACCTCTATCCTGGACCCCTGCAGGCATTGAAGCGACCTTGTCACGAACATGAGCATGAAGAAGAACAAGAACAAGAACCAATCCTGTCATCAACTAGTGCGCTTACACGGCATTAATTCTTGATCATCCTGAAGGATGTGACCTCGGTTCAGGCTCATTGCTGGGGCGGGGACTTGACGCAACGAACAAAGTTCCAGAAGCAAGGTATCCAATACGAACAAAAGAACTCTATCATCCTTCCAAAGTTCCACCTCCCGTAAAGAGGGAGGAATCGGGATTCTGAGACCTATGTACCATGGATCTGATAACATCCTTCCAACGCTACCTTACATCGGAGCTAATGCCGACTAGGTACTGTATATCACTGACTATCTCCGTCTTTGCCCCGTAGAAACAAGCAAGCTTGACTTTGGCCAATGGAAGCAGAAGGCAACCTTGACAACACTAGGTACCTACCTATCATGAGCAAGCTTGCAATACAGTGCGGCTTCTCAAACAGTGTCAAACTTGATAGTAAACGTTTCATTCCCTCCACCGCGAATCACTGCGCCTATCGTGACTTGCTATCCAACCTTACATTGCCCACTGACCGAAGTCGCTCTCCCCACGCTCCATCATGAATGAATGGCAGTGGGAAAGCGGCAAGGAAAGTGGCGTCCTACCTATCTCAGGTAAGGTAGTGCCACTGTTCCTATCATGATGCAACGGGTCCCCATGGATGGCAAGTGACTCTCTCTTTGCTAGTGACTTGTGCGCCTTTGATAAGTTCTCCTCATAAGCAACTGACTCCTCGAAAGTGTAATCATATTTCTTAAAACTCTAACACACCCAAGACCTCCTACCAAAAATCCATTACTTGATAACTTCATTTCTAAAACCATCACTTATAACATCACCCACTCACTGCCATCATGCGGCTCATCATCCGTGACGACGAGACTGAGGCATGCAAGTATGTCGCCAATTACGTCGTGGAGCGTATCAATGCCTTCCAGCCCACACCCGAGCATCCCTTCATCCTCGGCCTCCCTACAGGTTCTAGCCCTATCGGAGTGTATGATATGCTAGTACGCAAGTACAAGGCTGGCGAAGTACGTTGCATCACCTCATCCTAGAGCAGCATCTAACCATAGCAGGTCTCGTTCGAGAATGTAGTCACCTTCAACATGGACGAGTACGTCGGTCTTCCTCGAGACGATCCAAACTCCTACCACTCCTTTATGTGGAAGCACTTCTTCTCTCATGTCAACATTCATCCTTCCAACGTCCACATACTTGATGGCAACGCTGCCAGCCCGGAAGCCGAATGTGATGCATACGAGGAAGCTATCAAGGCAGCTGGTGGTATTGATCTCTTCTTGGCCGGTATTGGTGAAGACGGCCATATCGCTTTCAACGAACCCGGATCAAGCCTTGCCAGTCGTACCCGAGTCAAGACATTGGCATACGACACCATTCTTTCCAACTCGCGCTTCTTTGACAACGATGTAAGCCGGGTGCCAAGAATGGCCTTGACTGTGGGCGTCCAAACTGTCCTTGAAGCAAGAGAGGTTGTTGTCATTATCCTGGGAGCCCGCAAGGCGCTTGCATTGCAAAAATGCGTCGAACAAGGCGTCAACCACATGTGGACGCTATCATGCCTTCAACTCCATCCTCATCCCATGATCGTCGTCGACGAAGACGCCACATTGGAACTTCAGGTAAAGACAGTCAAGGTAAGCAACTCTTCCTCCCATAACGAGCCTCCACTAACATGGACGACAGTACTTCAAGAGCATCGAGAAAGTTGCTCGCGAGCAGGGATTCGAGCAGATTCTTCCCTCCAAAGTACGGACTGGCAATGTTGCTATCCCTGAAACCAAAATTAAGAGAGCTGAGAGCCCTGCGATTATCGCTCCGGAGCCGATTGCTTCACATCTCTTGCGAGCGACACCTGCAGGAGACTACTCTATGAGAACCCCTTCGCCCGATTTGTGCCCCGACCGAATGGCGTCGCGAATTCCGGAACCGAACCTGAACCGCAGACTTACGCCCAACCTCGAAGTTCAGACCGACGTCCCAAAGACGAAAGTTGAGATGATCGATAGCGCCGTCGCCATGTCTCCAGACGCTCCTGTCGCGAACTTACTTCAGCCGATGACCGCAAACATTAAGGCAATGCGATCACCGTCGCCAGACCTAGTTCCTGACAGTATGGCCTCGCGCATTCCAGAGCCAGATCTAAGCCGCAGATTGACACCCAACCCCGAACTCCAGAAGAAAATGAACACTGTCGGGGCGCAATAAACGGGATAGGTGGGTATGCTGGGGAACGAAGAGTAGAAAAGAAATGGAGACCAGGAATGTCTTGTTCAGTCACTACAGGGTTGGATCCTGGGACAAAATTATCAGACTACAACAATAGTATCTTTAGCCCCGTATTCGATTAAGACGTTGAAGTCAGGTTAGAGATAGAACACAAATACCACCGGTGGCTTTTAGATAGGTTGTGTGTTGGAGTTTATGGGTGTTACGTGTGTTGTATTTTGGCGTGGAGGCGTTTGGTGGGAAAAGGGTCATTTCTCGGCAATCGATTGCCATATAGGACGACTACAAGATTATTACACAGGTGTTCAATACGATCTATTGCCTTCCGTGACCTGAGATTTCATTCTGTGTATAGATTTACTCAAGCAACATGAGCATGATTCAACAACATATGCTGTGCTTTGTAATACGTAGGTACTTTGCAATAGCCAATTGTCGCATTAAAATTCTCGGGTATCGATGCAACCCATCTCATGCCCTCAACGATGTGTTAACCGTCCACCTAATGTGTATATACTTGCTCGCAATGTGCTATAATCCCAAACAGACTCCCCCTTTCCAGAATGCCCGTACAAAAGCTTAGATATATAATATACAGGAAATCGGCTTTTCCAACAATTCGTAACTCGTCAGTCTCGACCACCTCAGTCAGAGGCAAAGTACCGCTTCGCCTTGCTCTTGAGCTGTTGTGCTTTCATCTCGGGTGGCATGATAGTGTGATGGACCACGTGAGGCCGATAAACAGCATCGACAGGCGGCATCCTGGTGGAGGTTAGTAACGTGAAAGTGGGGAGATCCAACAAAGTGGTAACGTACCAATCATCCACAGTCAGTGGAAAGTATTCGTACAAGGGATCGGCACCGTCGTCTGCAGGACTGTTTTCCCTGTTCGCCCCTGCGGTGGTGTAGCCTTTGCCAGAATTGGGACTGTGCAGCTCGGCACTCGAGCGGTTTGGACTTCTCTCGTCCTCTGATAGCGATAGATTGATCGGCAGGGATGCATTCTGACGTGGGAGTGAATTTTTGCTATTGTGGGAATTTGCTGCCTTAGCAGAGTTGTTTGGATCGCTGGACCAAGCTGGTATCGGGGGTCTAGTCATTGTTGGCGATAAGGCGACTCGTTTTGCCGGATGTGGACTTGCAACGGGTTGAGGACTGGGTAGTGGATGGGTAATTGACCCAGGTGTTGCCCAGTCGTTCGGCTGCTTATCTGTCAGCTCTGTCCTTGACGAAGATGGACTGACGCATGTCTTACCTGGAGATTTCCAGCAGGAGGGAATCTTTGCGTGAAGTTCGTCGAATTCTCCCGTTCGAGTTTAAGCGTTGGGTGATCGACATTTGACGTCGATGTGCTTCTCCTCTCAAATCTCTTGTCACCTGTAAGAGGAACGTCCTTCCTGCTATCGAAGTTTCTAGGACTCCGGCCACGCACAATGACTGGGCCAGATTTGATCTCCGATACTTTGATGAGTTCACCGGCCTGTGTCTTTCCCAGCAGGGTGATCTGGACTACGTAGTGCTGTTGCAAGCCCTTTCTTCTGCCGTTGTTGGCAGTGGCATGCTTGAACTGAAGCCGTTTCCAAGATATAGGCAGAGAAACACGATGTGCGTCGATTTCCTGCCCTGTCGTTATATCCAGTGTGATAGTAGGCGGCGCTGAAACGCCTTTTGAGTCATCGCCTCCCTGGGGATTGGCGTTCTTCCAGGGGATCGATATTATTTCTGTCGCCTTTCCTTCGATGGATTCGATGGCCGCAATATTCGCGACTAACTCGACTATTTGAATGTGTTGCCCTTGCTCATTCACAATGTTCCTGATTCCGCGAGGGAGAGTGATCTGCCCCGAACACTGCCAGAGGTTGCGGCGATAACAAGTCAACTCCATCGGGCGTCCGGTTGATTCTCCTCCAAAGACATCCTCGGCAACGAAGAACATGCCGTACAATTCAGCCGTCATGCCGGCGTCAACAAATTGGTTGTTCTCGTTGACAATGGTAGCGTTGGAAACGGGAGCGGAGAACCCAAGAAGCTTATTATCGGGCTCCTGGGGAGATGATTCTTCGTGCAGCGCATCTTGATTCGGCGGAGGATCGAATTGTTGTCGAGTCGAGTATGAGAAGGGATCTTCAAAGGTCGAGGAAAAGGCATCCAAGTCGTACGAGGTGCCGAAAGGTAGAGTCTGCAGTGCAGCCCCATCACTGTAGATGTTAGCTTGAGTAGCTCCCCAGCCAAAGTTGCGCGCGCGTTGCAAGTGCGCTGCAGTGCTTACAGGAGTGATTCATCAAATGTCATATCCTGGTCAAACACGTCCATATTCATACTCTGAGAGTGGGCAGATCCGAAGTTCATCGCCATCGCTTGGCTGGAAGAGGCGCCAGTTGGCAGCCCCGACATTGAGTTGTAGGTTGACATGGCATTGTTTAGTTGAGAAGAGCCGTCAAAGTCTCATTGGCGCGGCGGGGGAGACAGCGACACAACGTGATCGCACAAGTATGTGCAACGGTGCAAAGGGATGAGAATTATCTGGCGACACCGGCGATGGCGGGTTGTTTCCCCGGTAGAGCGCCGAGGGTTTGGGGCCACGAGCAAACAGAGCCGAAAGAGTAGATAAGACAAGTTCAAGGTCGAACAGAGCGAGGTAGAGATAGCCAGGTAGTAGTCTATGAGGAGAGGTGGAGGCGGAGACGGAGGGAGTGTGGAGGGCCTGGGCTGCCGACCTCCAGCTAACTCTACGGGCTCCGGCTACTGTAGGTTTGTGGAGAGTCCCACTGGGCTGGCTGACCCTTTACTGTTCCCAGCGATAGGTTCTAAAAGTTGATTGGCATTCGCTTCAACAATTGGCCGAGACAGAGCTTCATGTGAAGACTCGAGACCCCGCGGGCATTGTTATCTCCTAGTTAAAAGGGAGCGCTATATAAGAGGAAGCTTTCAAGATATGTTCTTGGCGTTGTTTGCCATTTCGGCATCTTCCAGGAGGGTTTTATTATTCATTAAAGTCAATTAAAATGAAGCACAACGTTGGCAGCGTTTGCAGTAATATTTTATTTATCAATGCTTCCTTCATGCCCAATGCTCCCCAGGTCTTTGCCTTTCTAATAATAATGCTCTTTTAATTCTAGTTTCTGTTTCATACACCATACCTATGTATTCTTATCATGAGGACGGGAACCAACAGCAACGGCAAGCCAACCAAACTTTCACATCAACTTGCTCTCCTTGGCAGAATCAGACACCCTCTCACCAAACTTCCACACTTCGTCCAGCATAAGAACTTCATTCGTTCCCCTGACTTCACCCTGGCCTTCGTATCCGTCTGACAAAATCACCAGATCTGCGTCAGCCCCCGATTCTAGTGAACCCTTGACTCCCTGTAAGCCAAGCATGGCCGCCGGTGTTGATGTGACCGCTCCAAGGGCCTGGGGAATACTAGCCCCAGTCCACTGTCTGAAATTATTGACACACTCGAGGAGAGTGATTGAGCTGATGAAGGTTAGATACATGGAACGCTCCATACGGTAGATCAGTACGTACCTCCCAGCAATCGTGTCAGAGTTCTCAAGGAGCAATTTGGAACCTTGCTTGACAATGTTGCATGTGTACTCTCCGTTTGTCCACGGATAGGCTCCATCCGGGAGACCAACAAGATGCATAGCATCCGTGACCAGAATAAAACCGTCAGGATGGGCGCTGTATGCGATCTTGATAGTCGTAGGATGCAAATGAATGCCATCTGAGATGATGCCAAAGTAAGGTCGTGGCAGACTCTCGGCCTTGCCCAAAACTCCAAAGACACCTGGGTTTCTGTGGTGCAACGGGCGCATGGCATTGAAGAGGTGTGTAATCATTGTGGCACCCTTACTGACAGCTTGCGATGTCTCTTCGTATGTTGCCTCGGTGTGCCCAACGGAATAGATGATACCTCTGGATGTGATCTCCGGGATCAGGTTCATCATCTGTCCACGTTCGGGCGCTGCTGTAATCATCTTGATCGGCATCGGCGAGCCATCGGAGCGAGGGACCATGTTCTCACGACCATAGCATTCCTCAATATCCTCTATCGATTCAGCTTGTGTGAGGACATCGACATTGTGAACTCCGTTCTTGGTGGGACTCAAGAACGGACCCTCGCAGTGAGCACCAAGTGACTCGGCGCCGTGAGCCGGGATCCGCTGTTCCCCAGACGGGCCAAGATACGGGAGGGCCTGGCAGGCGTTAGCTTCATGTACGATTACCCCACTCAAGAGGAAGGCGTACCTTTTGGTATAATTCAGGCCGTTGGCTGGTGATGGTTGGGATGTATGATGTGACCCCTGTCTTGACCAGTAGTCGATTGATCTTTTGGATATTTTTGCCATATTCGGACATGTCATCCAGTAGTGTTGAGAAGTTGAAGCCAAAGGCACCGTTGAGCTGGCACTCGATCAGACCTGGTGCGATGATGCGTCCACCGAGGTCAAGAGTATTGTCAGGCATGTTGCGGCCGCCATAGAATGAAGCTTGGCTATCGATGATCTTGCCAGTAATAGAGCTGACCCAGAGGTCCTCCCAGACCAGGTCGTTGCCTTTCAGCAACCGACAGTTGGTGAATTTAGTGAGGCCATTCTTGGGTAAGGTCGGCGACACGGCGATAGGCATATTGAAGATGGGCTGGGGGAGTCTGTGATGAAGAATTAGATATTTCCAAGTGGACTGTTTTGGTGCTCTCTATCTTGAGTTGAAAGTCCCTAAGGACAATGAATCACATAAAACGAGAGGCGAGTCGTGGGATACTAGTATTTTCCAGAAAGTTTCATCCTCGGAAGCCTAAAGCCCTATCAAGCCGCCGACAACGGCCACGTTTTTTTCCAGATAGCATGAGAAGAGTCATTTCGTCATTCCTGTGAGCGATTCAGTAACCGTGCCATCTGGTCCCAAGCCGACGGTGCCATCGTTGAAGCCGTGATAGTGAGACTGTGTGGAGATGTTTTTGGTCTGAACGTGGTATGGTTCCCTTTTGCTATGTTGCTGTGCATATTGACAGCCAAAGACCAGGGTGCAGTGGAATACAAAGACCATGCCATCCGTCCATTTTTGCCTCACAAGTAATGTTCATCCTTACCTGGTTTAATCTCTCACGTCTCGACACAACGTGAAACCGACCTCTTTGTCGCCGACCATTTGTTGCTGTTGTTCCATGTAACGTTAACTCATGGGGCGTAACCCATCAAATCAAATCGCCTGCCATAAGAAACAGCCAACAAACAAGGCGACTCCACTTCCCTATCGCGCCCAACAGCTGGCTCCTTCCACAACTGACCAATCAATATACACCAATCAGCTCAGCCGAGGTTTAGGCGGTCGGCAGCATTCCACCTCCACTCCAATGGCCCCTCCTCCTGCTGGGTCAGCGTCTAGCTCATCCTCTCGAGAAGGCTACCGCAGTGTCAATGCATCTCATCGTTACCTCAAGCACGCGGGGCCATCAAGGGGTGAGCCAGAACCACAGCAGAAGAGATCAAAGTACCATGTGACGAGGCATCGACGCCGCCCAACCATCATGGCCCATACAGACAATAGCGACCTCGATCCAGCATGGCAAAATCTCGACCGGTACGTACCCATAGGCCTCACCTCACCTCACTTCCTGTCAGTCCCGTCGAGGCGCGTCTCCGGACGGCGCGGGACTGTCAAGGGGGCCGTCTCTCCACTATTCGGCTCCGAATCTCGGAGAATAACTATCCATTCATTCACTTGACACCATGATACTAACTCATTGTTCTGTAGTGCCATTGGGCAGATCCTGATTATGGGCTGGGATGGCACTGAAGTTACCCCCCAGATCAGGAGCCTCATTGAGGATCATTACCTTGGTTCCATTATACTTACAGCCAAGAACCTTAAATGTGAGTTCTACTCATAGACATGTGTCTTGCTTCATAACCCTAACGTTATCAAGCTGCTCAGCAAACAGCAGAACTGGTCCAGGAATTACAGACCATTGCTAAGAATGCTGGTCATTTACAACCTCTTCTCATCGCCCTCGATCAGGAGAATGGAGGAGTCAACAGTCTTTTTGACGAAGACTACGTATGCCAATTCCCCAGTGCCATGGGCGTCGCAGCTACGGGTCGAGCCGACCTAGCATATGAAGTGACAAAGGCTACTGCCACTGAGATCTCGGCATGCGGTGTCAACCTCATGCTAGGACCCGTCCTCGATGTATTGAATAACGCTCGCTACCAACCTCTGGGAGTGCGTGCTACCGGAGATGACCCCCAAGAAGTATCACAATATGGCCTAGCTGCTCTCCGAGGAATTCGAGATGCTGGAATTGCTTCATGTGGAAAGCATTTCCCATCGTACGGAAATCTAAACTTTCTGGGCTCAAACCTAGATGTGCCCATCATCACTCAAACACTAGAGGAACTCAGCATCAGTGCTCTAGTTCCATTCCGAAATGCCGTCGCCTCTGGAAAATTAGATGCTATGTTCATTGGAGGCTGCGGCATATCCAATCCGTCCATGAATGTGAGTCATGCTTGTCTTTCAGATCAAGTTGTGGATGAGCTCCTACGCGATGAACTTGGATTCAACGGGGTCGCAATCTCAGAGTGCTTGGAGATGGAGGCTCTCAGTCATGAACTTGGTGTCCAGAATGGTGTCATAATGGCTGTCGAAGCAGGCTGTGACCTTGTCCTTCTCTGCCGTGCCTACGACGTCCAACTCGAAGCTATCAAAGGCCTGAAGCTCGGTTATGAAAATGGCATTGTGACGAGGGAGCGGATTTTTACCTCTCTGAGAAGGGTACTTAACCTGAAATCGACCTGTACCTCTTGGGAGAAGGCGTTGAACCCTCCAGGCATTTCTTTACTTTCTCAACTCCATCCATCTCATCTTGCTCTATCACTCCAAGCCTACGATGATTCCATCACAATCATTCGAGATAAGGAGAAGCTTATCCCACTCACCGCCTCAATGCATCCCGGAGAAGAGCTCCTCTTGTTGACTCCTTTAGTCAAGCCGCTGCCTGCATCTTCACTCACCAAAAAGTTGCTGGCAGCCAAAGATAACCAGAATCAAGCAGAAGGACAACATGAGATGTGGGCGCATAATGGTCGTGACCGAAGCGCGATATTGAGTGGAGAGGGTGTCTTCCGAGAATTTGGCAAATCTCTTGCTCGAGCTCGTAATGAAAAGCTACTTCACACAAGCTATACAGCTAATGGAGTTCGCCCAGGTAAAACTCTTATTATTCAGCCGATGAAACTCAATCTGACCAGATTTAGTTCACGAAAACCTGATCCATAGAGCATCTTGTATCATTATTGTCACGGCTGATGCAAATCGAAACCTTTATCAAGCTGGCTTCACTAAGCATGTTGATATGATGTGCTCTATGCTTCGAACCAGGGGTCAAAAAAAGCAACTGATTGTAGTGGCAGTCAGCTCTCCGTATGATTTTGCAATGGACAAATCCATTGGCACATACCTCTGCACCTTCGACTTCACAGAGAACGCTCTCCATGCTCTTGCACGGACACTAGTTGGAGAAATTGCACCCCTTGGAACTCTCCCCGGTACATTGCGTAAGAGCAAGAAGGTTCTCAAGTCCAGACAGCACTGGCTGGTAGAAGAATACAGTGCGAAACGTGACGCATCTGCTTTGAATGACCTACTTCGAGCTGTTCACAGAGCAAGCGCACCAGACCTGCAGTTTCTACGCACAACAACTGCTGCTTCCTTTCAGCTTAATAATGCCAATATTGCCGAATCACATTTTGTGGTTAGAAATAGCAGCACCAACACTTTGTACGGCTTTGCTGCTACTTACTTTGTTCACGGTGTTGGTATCCTTGGGGGTGTCTTTGTCGAGCCCACCAAACGTGATGTATCGATCGGAAGGTCCCTTCATCGACGGGCGCTCAGAAGTCTCGTGCAACGACGAGGAATTAAGCAAGTCCAGATAGGGACAGCTTTCCCTGGAGTATTCCTAGGCATTCCCAATGATGTCGAGGTCAACACAATCAAAGAGTGGTTTGCGAACAGTGGCTGGGATGTCCAGTTTCCACGACGCGTATCAAACATGATTTTACAGGATGTGGCAAGCTGGTCTGCCCCGGAGGGTTTGTCCCAGAGCATTCAAAGAGCCAGTATCAGCTTTGACCTGATTCATGATTTGGACAACGCGGATGGTGTTCTCAGCCATGTCCGTCACAACGCGAATCCTGAGGTATTAGAGCTGTACCGCCATGCGCTGTCAGAATCGAAGTTGAGTGGGATTGTGCGGGCAAAAGATGCGACAGGTGCCTTGTTGGGTACGATCATTGTTTGCAAGCAGCGCAGTCCATTGGAAACTCATATTCCCTCATTGGTGTCACGCTCTGAGGACATCAGTGGCATCATTGCTCCAGTTGTACCTCCTGGACCACAAACAACTCTTGCCTTACAAGGTTTGACGCTCATGGGCATTCGTCAGGCAAGGAGTCACAAAGCTACAAAAGTGGTACTTGGTTGGGTAAGTCAACCATCCTCCCCAACCTTTCAGTATGGCTAACAGCTCAGGTTGTGGATGATGGTTCTGAGTCCCTCACAGCGATGGGCTTTGAGACACTCCAAGAGTTCGAGGAAATCACAAACTCCCCAGAGAATGTAAGTATACCCACTTCTAAAGCTACAACAGCTACTGACAAGTAATAGTTTTCCAATATAGTATGAATAGGGGAACACAACGGATGTGTTGTCACGAATCTACCGGGAAAATTATGATTAGCGAATGAATAACATGCTGCCTTGGATAATATGCTTATAAGTTTTGCTCCTGCTCCATCCTAAGTTAGGTCATGCCTCATGATTCTACTCTTGTATCCCTCGCTGTATCCCAGCTCTTGCAGAGGGTCTTCGAAGGAACACTGTTTGTATAGACAGTGAAGTCGTCAGTATCAACGTAAAACTCCATCCTAGTCAGAAAGCTGAGTCCCTCTTTCGGTAAAGGGGATTCGACTTGATACAAAGCAAGCTTGTCTATTACTTATCGGGCATCAGTCGCCAAGTCAATATTCATGCTCTTGGTTGGTATTGTCCAACCATTCGAATTTAACCAATATGAGGGCATTAGAAGACTTGGCAAATTGCCCGGTATCGTCATGCTCAATAGGGTCTCTGGGTGTTCATCTTAGGATGTCCACTGTTGTAGTTGGCCCCCCTCTGTTTCCAATTGGACCGACGATAAACATTTTTCATTCTCCTGGCCGGTCACATCGCCAGGGCCTGGATATCGTGCACTTACCCTTCAATGTGAGGCTTAGCCACGACTTCACTACGGAGCCAGGTGAGGTGAGGTATTGAATGCCATTCTTAGTCAGATTTGTAGACTAGGTATTCTGAAAAGATCCGTAGCCATAATAAAAGCCGTCTACTGGGTACTAAGTCATCCTCACTTGCTAACTTGAAATATAACAGTGTTCCTGGTGTAACTAAATGACTCGGTTGATCTTTTGGTGCGTGACGAAACTTTGCACATTTACTTTCGCTATGATTCTGAATCTGACAGGCAGACTCTGTTTCGGCGACTCTTTAACCATACGATTACGCTACATTGTATTTCAAGAAAGTACTACTGACAGTCAGCCTTTCGTTTCCTAATGATCAGGTGGACAGAACTTTTGTTCTTGGCTTCTAAGGCATAGGTACCTCCTTTAGCCTTGCCAAACTGTGTTCCCTGTACTTGTAGTGACAACAGTACAAACTGAGGGCGTCAAAGCATGGCATGCCTTGAATTCAGACTATCGTGGAATCTCTTCCAGAAACCCCAAATGCATACACTATCGATCTGAGATCAGTACAAGAAGTTTTATCATTATCGCCGATTTCTCGGATCACTTTCGGGTGGCAGAGAGGCTAATCATAGCAACAACCACCGCAAGTAAAGATACTTGATATAACAACCAATTCACTGAGTTTCATTCAGTATATCTGGTTGTTATATTATGTATCATCAAATACTGTTTTATGAGTATATATTAGGTAAATTAATAGCATCCTGGTCTTCAACCTCAGGTAATTGCAAATGTGTCTAAACTGTTCCTCCCTAAAAGGGTGTTCCTTCCCCCTGAGTTTTCATTTCGACATCTTCCTGGTTCTTTCCTCTGGACAAATAAAATGTACGTCATTTTACAAGACAAAAAAATCAAAGGAATATGGGAAGGAGCCAAGGAACATGTAGGTACCTACCTGATTCAAGTTATGGTTGTCAGTCATGAGCGTGGGAAATAGAGAGGATTTAACATGTAATTTGCCATACATTCGACATATCATCGTCCCATCAATTTACACTGATTCTACTTGGTGAACAATGGCAACTCTATATACGTGTTCTCCGAGAGGTTTGTCTTCTCATAAGTTCTGGGATGAGTCTGAAGAGACCGTCTGGCCCAATGTGGCCTCAATTCCTCCCCCCTCGCCCCCCCAAGTCGTTGCTCCTATTGAGCAGGAGCCTTGTGCCAATTTTTCCTGTAAGTTATTCCTTCTCAATTGATTATCTACCTTCCTTACCGTCGGTAAGGCAGATAGGTAAGTATCTAAGGTAGGATTGATGAGTTGACAGAACTATAGAGGAAGAACTAAGGGCCAAGACTGATGCGAGGATCCGGCGGGTGGCAGAGGATGCCAGAGAGCACCTCTGGGGGGAGGCGTACGCGCATCTCCCCCATTGCGAAATAGACTGGTCGCTGGATGATGAGTTTAGCTGCCGTGTCGTGGGGATGGAGTGTTATGGGATGTTATCTGTGAGGCCAGCTTCGCTCCGGCGCCATCTTCAAAGCGCTGCGCATGTGGTAAGTTAATCTACCTATATAATGAGTTCTCTTGTGCACATGAGTGTCTTTCCTACCTAGGTAGTACCTAATGGGTAGTAGGTATGAAGCTACTTTTGGTCCTGTTTACTGATTGTGACTACCTGTAGAAGCACGAGGCCCGACTTGCCAGAGAGTGGGTTGAGCCTCCCTCCTCCTCCCCCCAGCCGAGCCCTCCTCTTCATCAACCACCAACTCCAATTGCTCCTGCCCTTGAGACGGACTTGATGAAAGTTGATGGAGAGTTGGAAGCAGAAAGAGCCATGGACGCCTCGCAATCTGCTGTTGCTGCTGAGCCTGGAATTCCCATCCTGAATATATCTAGCAAAAGGAGCTCTGCTCCTGATGCTAAGACACCAGACATGGGAGCGGGGAGGGAAAGCGCTCCCCAACCACCGCCACATTTACGTCGTTCGCGAAGACCCAAGTCTTCTACCATTACTTACACTATATAGTGGTCGTGCTGGAACTGTTGGTGTGGGTGGTTTCGTGACCGGTGGAGGAAACTCCTTCTACTCTGCGTCTCATGTAAGTGACAAAAACACCAAAAAAGCATTTGGAAATAACTCACATATACAGGGAATGGCTTGTGACACAGTAGCGGGTTGGCAGCTCGTCCTCGCCAACGGTGACATCGTTGAAGCTAACGCCGAATCCAATGCCGATCTCTGGCAGGTGAGTATCTCCATATTACATTCATTCAAGTCAGTCATTCTAATCTCAACTAGGCCATGAAAGGTGGCTCGGGAAACCTGGGTCTGATCACAAGAATCGACATGTATCCCATTGAGTTTGTCGACCGCAGCAACCCTTCAATTTGGGGTGGCAACCTTCTCTACAAGCCTGAGTCAGGCCCTGCAGTCATCGATGCCCTCATTGATTTCACCGCCAATGTACCCAAGGACGAAAACTCCAGCAGCATCGTTTACTGGGCTTATCTCCCTGCCTTAGCTGGTGGCACTATTCTCAACGCAGCTATAGAGAACACCAAGGGTGAGGTCAAGCCCCCTGCCTTCGACAGCTTCTATGCCATTCCTGATATTCAGGGTGACACTACTGTCACTGAAAAACTCAGCAAGGTCACCAAGGATCTCGGTTCAGGTCAACCTCCCCACTTCCGCAACGTCTGGTTCACAAGCTCCTTCAAGCCCAATGCCGAACTCCTGAACTATGTCGTTGAGAAGTATGACGAACTCAACCAGGCCCTTGAGGCTCTCATGCCCAGTGCCGAGTCAGAGCTTAACACACTCTGCATGTTCCAACCCATCACCAAGTCCATCGCCGAGAAGGGTGTCAAGAATGGCGGCAACGTCATGGGTCTAGACAAGTATACAGAGGGCGGAGATGGTATCATGTTCCTCCTTACCTGGGCTGCCAAGGGTGAGGCAAGCGAGGAGGCTGCTTTCCCTCTCCTCAAGGCTTACATGGACGACATCGAGACCAAGGCAAAGGAGATGGACGCTTGGTGGGCTTGGAAGTTTATCAACTACGCTCATCTTACACAAGATCCTCTAGCGACTATTGGAGATGAGGCTCTTGCTAAGCTTCGTGCTGCAAGCAAGAAGTACGACCCTCAGGGTGTCTTCCAGAAGCTCCGAGTTTCTGGTGTTAAGATTCCTTTTTAATCAGAGTACCATAGAGATGAACATTAGAGGCATTATAGACCGTATGAATATTTGAATCACATAGATCTCTAATCAATTGTGTGGAGAGATTTATCAACTTGAATTCGATCTCATGTAGCAGAAAGACTTGGGTAAGTTTAGGATAGACTTAGGTGAGTTTATTACATGTTAGCAGGCCTTTAGACCAGTTTATTTCAGCACATTGGCTTAGTGTCAGAGATTTTCTTACTCCCCGAGAATTATCTTGTTATTGTATTTTATATAGTATTAACGTCAACTGAAATGAGATGAGGTTTCCACGTTTCTCTTCCATAAAGGTCTGTTATCATCGATTCTCATGCGGCATAATGCTCAGCAGAGTCGAGCCATGCATGAATCGAATGGTTTCTCTCAGTTCCTAACAATCTCCTTGCCACCAAACCATGCTCGAATAGTAGGCCAGTATGTGTAGTGCAAGTAAACATCGACAGAGGCAACGACTGCGAGGCCTGCTAAGACATATCGACGATTCTGAGGAGAGGCATTCCTCCATTTCTCGACCAAGCTGGTAGACTTCCCGACATTGGGAGCGGTGGTGCTTTTCATGGCGGTTGAGCTTGAGATGTACCTGCGAGCAGCTTGGCTGGCAGAGGTAGAGAGGCGGGTGGTGATGATGGGCGACATGATGTTTTTGTGGTTTAATTGAAGGATTTGTTTTGGGCTTTGTATAACTAAGTTCGGTCGCGCGTGTGATTGAATTGTTTCTATCGAATTGTTCTTGTTGTTTTTATATTCTACCAGAGTTGACAAACAGTCTATATATATACTCTCAAGTGATATAACCCAGTTACCAAATTCCGTTATGCTTAACCATAATGCCTAACGATCCCCACAACGCCTCGCTCAAACATAACATGCATCACTTTGTACCATCACAGATGATCTCATCGCATCAGCTACCTGGTCGCTTCGGTCGATTAATCGTCAGCGGTTTGAATGGTTTACGCAATCGATCCATCGAAGGCGCCGGCCCCAGGCCAACTGGGCGTCGCACACCTCCACTGGGTTTTACAGACATGAATGTTGTCGCGTGAAGACTTGAAGCAGGCTTGTTAGGCAATGCTTCTTCCTCGTCCTTTTTGTTCTCTTCTTCAGGCTCTTTTCTTGACGGTGGTCGTGGTGGTGAACTGGAGAAACAGGAGTAAGGTTTTCGAGGGCCCGCGTCTATCTTGGGAACATTTGGTTTTGATAGAGGTCGTGCAGAAGGAAGTTTATGTTTTGCCAGCTCCGGATCGATCAATGGCTTTTGTGGCTCCAGCCCTGTTGGTAATCTCCCAGTCATACCATTCTGCCGTGACAATGCAGACTGGTATCGCACCTGTGCAAGGGACCTGGGCGGCTGCTGCTGCTGCTGCGGTAGAGGCTGACGTTCGGGTCGAGATTGAGGAGCATCTCTTCCATGATTAAGCCATCCAAGCATACTCTTCTGCCCAATGCCTCTTTTCGTCGATCCCTTCTTTGGCCCTAGTTTTGAGCTTGCTGGTTGGGCTGCTGCGGCTGCGGCATCTAGGGCAACTCTATGAGCTCCAGCGGTTGTGAACCCTGGTAAAGCAGAAACAGTGAAATCAGATGATTTTTCCATTGTTGTGGCATATTCTCTCTGCCAGGGAAGCTCATCGGTTTCATCGTATGACGTGACCGGGTGCGCCGTACGCTGGCGCTTGGGTGCTCGCGAGTAATGTCGTCCAGTCTCTTCGTCGTATCTATCGACGTTCTTCGGATCAACAGGGTCGACAGGAAACCCGTCATCTTCAACTGAGAACATAGGTGGGAGTTTTCCGAATATTGCCTTCTCACCTGGAGCCTCTCGTCCCAAAATTTTTGCAACGCCCTCTACAACTGCTCGATCGAACGATGGCCCCTTCTTGGCGAAGACCTTGGATGCAAAAGGGGAGACAAACGGTGAGAGTTCAACCTTACTGCTCATCCCTTGAGAACCGTAGAGTGGGCAGCTTAGGTACAATAGCGCTTGGGCTCGTGTCATTGCCACATAGAGGAGACGTCGTTCCTCATCTGTGTCTTCCGATCTTGAATGAGGAATTGATCCAGTATAGACGGAGGGCACGAAAACAACAGGCCACTCCAACCCTTTTGCTGCGTGAATGGTCGATATAGTGATCAGCGATTTCTGGTCTTTTGTGTCGCCTTTGTTCTGTGCGTCCGATGCCAATGACACGTTGGCCAGGAACCGGCCTAGCATATCATCCTCTCTCACTTGATCCATATTCTCGATTTCAGGGAGTGCTTCTTCCTCTGGTCCGCCAAAATCTCTCATAAAATCGCTGACCAGATTAACAAACTCCTGAACGTTGGCCCATCGCTGTTCATGTTCTTCTGTGTATTCTTCCTCCAAATACTTCTTAAAATCAAGATGGCCAATCAGTTGCTCTATCAAGTTGACCAGAGTGACAGGGCTGCTCTGACTAATTAGATCGGCTTCTTTTCGTAAGCTCGAGATGGTCCGGATGAGTTCTGTGTTGAGCTTTTGCTCCATCTTTGGTCTGATATTGGTGTTTGCTTTACGACTGCCTTTGCAGTGCTTGAGAATCAAAGTCCATAGGCTCATGTTGGTCTGCTCCGCCTCTTCAAGAAGAGATTTGATGGTTGCTTCTCCTATACCTCTTCTTGGCACATTGATTATCCTGGCGAGCGCATCGTTGTTGTCAGGCTGGCTCACTACACGAAGGTAATCTATCAAGACTTTGATTTCCTTTCGTTCATAGAATTTGTGGCCTCCAATCATTCGGTATGCGACACCAGCTTTCCCCAAAGCTGATTCGATGTGTCGAGAAAGCGCAGCGGATCTTAAAAGAATTGCAACATCTTCAAAATTGAGCATATCTCCAAGCATCATGATGACTCGCTTAATCTCAGAAACGATCCATTCGCCTTCAGATGATGAACTCTTTAGTGTCCTGAGAACCGGTCGCGCTCCCTTAGTGTGGACTGGCAGTAACACTTTCTGGTATCGCTTTTTGTCTTGTTGAATAACGTTGAGAGATACATCAAGGATGGATTGTGACGATCGATAGTTTTCTTCCAGGGAAATTTCATCTGTATCAGGATAATCTCTTAAAAGTCGATAAAGGTTTCGAATCTCAGCTGAACGCCAACCGTAGATACTCTGATCAGGATCGCCTACAATTGTGATTCGCTGGCGTGCTTGGGCGAATAACTTCATCAGCTCATATTGAATGCCGTTTGTATCTTGGTACTCGTCGATAAGGACAGTCTGGACGTTGGAAACGCAAGCTGGGTGATCTCTCAATAGTTCGACACACTTGACCAGGAGATCATCATAGTCCAGCAAATTTGACCTTTTTAGCTGAGCTTGATACTCTTCATAGCAGGTCCTTAGCGCCGGGTTCTCTTTTTTGCCTTTCTGCGTTGGAGCCACGGCGGTATTTGGTCCCTTCGCTTTCTCTTTACTGATCCATGACCTCGCATGTAGCGGCTCGATGCCAAGTTCGAGCCTCTTGCAGATTCTCTGGATGATCGCCCTCGAATCTCCGTCATCTGCGATTCCAAACTTGGAGTCTAGTCCGATGCGATTTCCGTATATAGACAAATATCTTCGGGCAATCGAGTGAAACGTTCCAAGCACAATCTTCTTTTCGCATTCCTCGCCTAGAGCTTTTCCTATGCGCTCTTTCATTTCTCTGGCAGCTTTAACGGTAAAAGTTGCGACGATCACGTCGGCAGGTCGATAGCCAACTCTTTGAATCAGCCATACTACTCGTGAGGTGAGAGTATGGGTTTTTCCACTACCGGGACCAGCTAGAATTGCTACAGTCGATGCAGATGAAGTAACAGCTCGACGTTGCGCCTCGTTCAACGACTGAAGAATCGCATCTTGTGTGGTCAAAGTGGACATGCTGGGTACGTGGACGAATCCACGAATTGCTGTCGATTGGTCGAGGAGGATAGTATCATCGAAAAATTCTATACCCATGCGAGATTGCTCGAACGGGACTACAGCGTGGTGTTTCAGCCACCGGCGTCGCTGGTGGTGTGTTCTATTCGATCGAGGGGCTTTCGCGTTGATGAGAAGCAGGCATCTCGCGACGCGATGTCATTTTCGCGATGTCACGTGCAGTACAACGCCTACGATGTTGTAGGGTGGATAGGATCAAAACACCAAGAATATTGATCATATTTTACATCATATCATTATTGACTTCAATTAAGCACCTGTCTTGTTCTTGTTTGGTGGTTCCTTCAGGATTCTTGTGTATAACTCACATGTTTTCTCTTCACGCTTTTCAAGTATTGTGCTCATGACACTAGTCTTGCCATTCAATTTCCTTTGCAGTCATTGCGAATTCCTCCTTTAACTCTATCAATGGGCAGAAGCATTGTGTCTATGTGTCACATGCTCATCTTTCACTCTGACAGATCTCGGTATCAACTTCGTCACATCCCCTTTACGCTAAGGCTTCTCCTGTCACTATCACTGTCACGATATGCCATATCAATCACCGCTAAAGAGTGACAAACAAAAGTCCAATGCTACGGTGATGTCCCACCCTGAGAGTTCTAACAAGCCAAAAACGATACTGTGGGACACCGTTGGCATTGTTGCCCAAAAAGGTTAGACTTTGGAACATAATATTTCTCTGGATGCTGTGAAACATTGCAGTTTGTTTAACAGCCAGTGATATAAATCTATGATCGCATACTGATATTCATGAGCCGCTCTGATTTCCCTGTATAGATGCTCACCGCATAGCGCCTGTTTTGGATCTGTAACAAAACCCAACATGGTCTGAATTATGATTGTCACGTCTCCATTCAGCAATCACCAACCATATCACCAAAGTCACTTGTACAGGGTAGCATGAAGCTATAGTCGTGCGATAGTAGTGCGACTTTACACAATAGGCGCCGTGACAGGACTTTCCATTCGAGGGGATCGACACGAACATCGCTAGCAATGCCGAGCTACCTAGTGTCACACAAAGACGAGCAGCCCATTCGAGGACTTTGGCACATCACATGATGAGAGGGAGAGTGGGAAATTCCACATGGTTAAGGGCCCGACAGCCTGGATGATGCAGGCAACACACACAATTGGGCCTCAAAGTGACCCTCACTGCCTAGACTGCATCGTCTATGCCGTTAGTTGGGTGATTGAAGAGCATCGTCACCAATCGCTGGGTGAATCTGGTTGTTGATTTGACCCCGCAGATCCAGGAACGTGTGAGTCGGACAAGACCTCTCTTTGTGATGGCGAAAAGCAAGGATCGCCCCGCCCCGCTTGGGACCCTTCAACGGACGACAGAAACGAGTCAACCACAGAGAAGCTTAAAGCAAGAAAACACTGCAGTGTCTGTATCCCGGCATCTAGGATTCTAGAGCCAGCGATAGGTCATGTATGTGGGTATTGGTGGTTGGCAGTGAGAGCTACCCGCCAATCAGACGATGGCACACTATATCGCTCAGCGGTTAGCCATCCAACCACAGCTCAGAGATGGCCTCGTCACACTTGGGCCCTCACATATCGCCTGCAACCACTCTGTTGCCATCACCAAGGGTATCGAGCTATTCTCAGACGTATTCTCATGCATTCGGCCGCTATTCGACGACCGCCAGTTGACTGGCGTTGTCTGCTCAGCGACTCAGCGTCCAGCCCTGGATAGCTCAGCGGCTAACGCAGAGTGATAGACGATCATGACCCAGCCCGCTATATACCCCGTTGAGACCGCAAGTTCCCTCTTCCGTGCATGATGTTCTTCTCTAGTGTTTCGTCTCATCGTGTTCAGGAGGTCACATCGCACAAGCTGGATCCTCCATAAAGAATAAGTGTCTCGCCTTGACCTCGTTTCCCACGATGCTTCTCGAGGGTGCTCGCTACTCACTACAACTCGGTCTGCTTCTGCCTCTGTCACTCATTGCAACAGCTCAGCCTGAGCCTGTTCTATCTTCGATACTCCAAGCCCGGGACACAGATAAGCCCTTACCAGGAGGACCAATTGACACAACCTATCTGCCAGCCCAGATTGGTGGTATAATCGGAGCATACGCTGTATCATTGGTGCTGGTCGCCATAACACTGCTTGCCCTATCAAAGAAGCGGCGTGAACATATTGCAGCTGGAATTGACGAGGTCGACTTTGAAGTCCGGAAAGATATCGTCAGTCCCGACTTTCCCCCAACAGCTGTGCCTACATCTCTGAATATCATCACCGACACCGAATTTGTCAAACCGAGCTTCCAGGACTCGCACGAAGGAAATCCATACATCTATCCATCGCCGGCTTCAAGTGTTGGAGCCCCTGGAACTAATCCCTTTGTCGATCCCCGTGTTGTGGCAGTAGACAGACTCATGGCTCAATCTCAGCTTGAAGACATGTACAAGCATGTCCTGGAGCATGAGGATGCAAAGAAGCGAGGAGTCGTTTACGATGTTCCTCTGCCTCCCACTGCCCACCACCAATCACGCCCTTCAGCCTCAGCTTCCGTACTCTCTCTGAAATCTTCGACCTCCTCGCCATCGAAGAAGGAGAGGAGCAAGCCAGCAACACTCAACCTTTCTGCTTCTCGCGAGGAGAAGAGCCAGTCGAGGACATCCTCATTTCTCTCAGCACTGCGATCACCAAAGAAGAAGCAGATGAAGGGCATGAGCATCTCATCACCTCTCATGACCCCTCAATCGGGCGAATTTCCTCGCTATGAAGGACAGGAGATGAGCGCGATTCCTCCCCGGCATTATGCTCCGGCAGCTCCTCCTCCGGTCCCCACCAATCAGGTCCCGTATGGTTCACCAGCCCTCCCGCCCAAGGCCCATGCGTCTCTTCCGACCCCGGATATCTCGCCCGAGAGTGTTTTGAGCATCGATGAACGTATTGGAAGTCAACTTCCTTATCCTGGCCACGCCCGTACCGTATCGCATGCACCCAGCGAGCGTGATCCCGAATCAGCAACATCGGAACACTCTCAAGCACCACTGGTCGGCCTGCCATCGTCTCCCAAGCCCGGTTCAAGGTTCCCATCTCTTCCTGCGTCACCCAAGCCCGGCCAGACATTCCACCGTGCCAACGCACCTTCAGCTGTGCGCACTGGTGGTTCTCTACCATTGCGTGCCTACGAGCCTGCCATGGTTTCACCAAATACCATTGCGAAGACTACCAAGCAGACTGTGTTTGAGAGGAAAGGACCACTATCACCAAGCGGAGCAATGACTCCGCACACAGCTGGTGCAGTACCTTATTCGCCTTATCAGCCCTTCACGCCATGCATGCCTGTGACACCTTCACTTGTAACCAGGGAGGATCGGAAGAGAATGAAGCGCATGGTACCTAAGACACCGACGCTGGAGATGGTTCAGAGTTCGGATGACGTTTGGTAAACGAAATGATTGGAATTTATAATTATTTAACAGGGTCTACATTGCATTATTTCTTTTGATGTCGTTGATATCAAGACTTAGGGGTTTACTTGGTTAGGGTTTAAGTTACAGTATTTGGTTAGAGCTGGCCCACGGGCTTGCGGGGATTTAGTAACGGCCGCAAGGACCAGAACTTTACTATCTGCATAAAATATTCACTTGTATATCATTTATTTCTGTCAAACCGATTTCGTTTACGAGTTCACGTTGTTTTCAAACGTGTAACGTCACACAACAGACGCGGTGTTTTCCATCTATCGTTACCCAGGCCCAGGCGCTAATATCTAGTATCAAGTTTACGATCTCAAGATCTTGAATCGCCAATCGGAACAATTAAGAAGATGCATGTGATGATACTTAAAAAGCGACAAGCGTTAAAACTAGAGGGTGACGCAGGGTTGATCGTTTGATCATCGGGATGGATTGGGGATAGCTAGGAGGAGAATTCAATATTGGGATCACGATCATTTGGCGGCGGCGGGGACCATCTCGAGAAGCGAGGATAGTGGCACAGAAGCTGAAAGCTGAGTCCAAGACATGCAAGAATAGCCTGCGCTGTGTAACCCGAGCAGATCTTCTTGTTCAACGCGGATTGGCAGGGCGTCAAATAGTTCGGTATTTGTATGTAGCTATCCGTCGGACAGTACCTGAGAGGGTTGCACCAGACGGGACATGGCAGATTCGAGGGATTGATATCCAGGTTTTTTCGGATTCTTCACAACGAACTCGTCTTGGCGACCGTTGTAAAGCCATTTAATTGGATATGGGATACCCAAAATGCTCCCGAATAACCGTCGCCTGGTTCTGGCCTTTTGCCGGCTGGAATGTGATAACTGAGTTCCTGTGAACCACGGGACGCGAGACTGAGACTCGCGTGGCTAACCCGAGACAACTCGAGTAGCACCACGGTTTATGTTTTGTCTTTGGACAGTGAGATTTTGACAATAGTGACTGAGAGAGATATCATCTATGTATTACGACTCGATTATGAGGGTAATTCTCTGCGTCATGAGTCGAGTTCAATAACACAAACTTAACTCCTTTGGCGTCCTGGCGTTCTCGAGGGTCCACCCCCCCATTCCAATTTGATCAAACAAAGTTGGTTTGTGCTTGACGGGTTACTGGATTTGTGATTGCGTGCACAGTGCAGACAGCACCCTAGACCCGAATGCGAGAGGGGTAAACCTCTAACTAAAGTGGACCGTATCCTCCAGATCGCCAATACTGTACGGTTCAAGCCGTAACGCCCCCTCGCCTGGAGATTCATCCCGTGCCAGTTGCTGGGCTTAGTGAGTACGCCACCAAAAGTCATTGACGTTCTGCACTGTATTTAGAGTACCTACGTACGGCAAACACTCAAATACTAGTGGATCCCCTGAACTCATCACTCCAGTCTTTCGTACAAAAGACGAGCTTGGCCAAGCGCGGACTTGACTAGGCGTCACTGGGCTGATATCCAGGTTCCATCGTACGATTTTCTGCCCTCTTCTCAAACTGAATTCCTTGCACCCATCGCTCGCCTCCGAATCATCACCCAAATCGCTTATTCTCCCATCAGCAATTTTAACTGCTACTCGTTGCCAGTCGAACCATAATCGCGAGACTGCGCTGCTCTTCCCTTGCTGTAGAACCCCTGTACTGTCCTTTCTCACCCGTCGACCGTTCGGCAACACCCGTTCAATCATTCGATCACAGAGCCATTGAGACAACCATCGATTCATTCTGTGGTTGCAGCACGCCCTCACCACCGAATCTCTCTATCTTATCCACCGATTGATCGCCTTAGCAGAGGCTATAGGCCTGCCGACTATTACAGGCTGACCCTCAGCACAGCCTGTAGCTGTAGCTGTAGTTGTAGCTGCCACTCTAGCTGGAGCCATAGCCAGTAGCTGAGGCCATCGCGGTCAAAGTCCACTCTTCGGCCGAGAGACTCAATTGAACAGGCCACGCCGGGGATAGAGGCCAATTCAACCCAACTGGAACTGGTCCTGCACCGACAACATCGACCCTTGCTCTTAGTATCGTCGGCCAAAGGCCCTCGTCTTCCCGAAAGGAAGGCCTCGCTCAACCACGGCGACTCCTTCGGGGTCACCCCAAGCACTGGGGCTCTCAATCAGGCCATCGCAACTGCATTGCATGGTGCTGGCCCATCCCCATCATGCCCGGCTCCCGCTTCTCCGACATGGCCGACCATGATTCTACCAACAACCTCTATGGCCTCCAAGATCCGAATCTAGGTGCTTTCATTGATGATGGCTCGGTCGTGAAATCCGACCCCTCCTCAGCCTCCCTGCCCAACGATTCCTCCCGTCCCCAGACCCAGCAGCAATACTACAACGCTGCATGGCAGTTCACCGGCACGCCCCCTTACGACTCGTACGACCCCTCTAGCAGCACCGCACCTCCTGCTCAAACCACCTATCAACCTTCACCTTGGAATCTCGCTTTCGGCCAGGATCAACAGAACCTTCAACAGCTTCCCATCTCTACCGGCATTGACGGCCTTCCGGCAACCTCTCTCAGCTCCGAATCAATCTACGCCGCCTCAAATCCTTCCCTGCGACAGCCTAGTTTCAGCGACAACGCCGTTCTTCAGCCAGCCCTTATCAGTCATCTGACTCCTGCTCTGCAGGAGAAGCTGCGCAATATCGCCATGCCACCACATCTTCAATACCACTCCCCCAGGAGCGCCTCTAGCCCGGACTCAGCAAATGGCGAACTCAGAAGGGGTATTTTTTCGTCACCGGATCCCGCCGATGGATCTTCGAAAGCATCGCGAAAGCGCAAGTCTTCCGCTGACCCCGAGGATGAAGAGGAAGAGGACGAGGATGGCGATCAGCCAGTGAAGAAGACCGCCCATAACATGATTGAGAAGCGATATCGAACCAATCTGAATGACAAGATCGCCGCTTTGAGAGATAGCGTTCCCAGTCTTCGCATCATGTCGAAGAGCGCGCGAGGTGAAGACACGACTGAAGATCGCGAGGAACTCCATGGTCTGACCCCAGCTCATAAGCTGAACAAGGCTACAGTACGCTGTGCTCTTCTAGCGATTTAACTCATGCTAATCATTGGACAGGTTCTGAGCAAGGCGACTGAATATATTCGACATCTTGAGAAACGTAACAATCGGCTGCTCGACGAAAATGGTGCCATGCAAGCCCGAATTGCCGCCTTCGAAAAACTTTTCATGGCCGGGGCGATGAATGGCGCCATCAGCCCTCTTCAGCAACCACCTACGCCAATCCAATATGCACAGGATACACAACAGTTTGTCGGGGGCCCGTCACAGGACGGCAACGCACAGCCAGGAGGACTGATTCAAGTTCCCGATGATATGAAGAGAATCATTTCGCAACAAATGGCTTCTGGTCAACCATATCCTGTACCCCAGCAACAGTTTCGCGGTGGAAATCCCGCGCTCATTCGACAGCAGCAGCTTCAACAGCAACAGCAAATGCAGCAGGGTCGTTGGAATAATGCCGGCCCTTACTTTGGTAAATTGATGGTTGGCTCACTGGCCGGTCTCATGATTCTGGAGGCGATGCATGAGGATGAAGTCAGCAATGAGAAGCCTGAAGGTCGTGGTTTGTTCGCCATGCCTATTCAGCTTCTGAAGAGTGCAGCGAGCGACCTTGACTTGACTGTTGGAGGCTATCATCTGCATACTTCCCTCCGAATTATTCTCCTACTTGGAACATTCCTTTGGGTGTTTGCTCCTTCACTATTCACACAAGGTTCACAAAAGTCGAAGAAACCACAAGTCGGGGTCCTTCAGGCAGCGCCATCGCTCGCTTCGCCGATTCATGTTCGCCGACAAGCTTGGCTTACCTCTATCCAGACCGTATGGGTCCCTCGTCACAATTTCTTTCTCGAGGCGGCAGCTCTCATCTTGAAGACCCTCAAGCTCAGCCTCCGAAATGCAATTGGAGTTCATGGTTATCAAGCAATCACCGGTTTGACTCAGGAGCAGGAAACCGCTCGTGTCCAGGCATGGAGTATTGCCCTCGACTCGCAGTTGGCTGGCGGCGACGTTGAGATCAACAAGAGCCGTCTTATTCTCACTCTCCTTGCTTCCGGCACTCTCCCCGACACTCCTGCTAGGCTCATGCTCAAGGCCCTCCATATTCGCGTTCTTCTCTGGGACCTGAGCCAGAACCGACTTTCACTTGGGGCAATCAACCTCATTGCTGCCAAACTTGCTCGCAGCAAGTGGAATGAGGCCCGCCAGCTGAATCGTCTCCTTACCCAACTTCACCGCGAGTCCTCCGAGCAGCATGACGACGATTTGCCCGAACATCTCGCTCTTTTGGTTGAACAAGACTGCGATGAAGTGCTCAACGACGATGTTATCCAGCGAGCACACAACCTGGCTTTCAATACCGATACTGACTACAACGTTGTGACCCCTATGGATGGCATGGATTCTGTTGTTGACGATACCGCTATTGGATCTCCTCTTGATGCTGTTGCTGCCTGGTGGTCGACCCAATTCCTACACCGAACTTTGGTCGCCACATTGGAAAAGGACGAAGAAACGCTCAGCACTAAGGTAGAAGACATCGAACTCACCATAAAGGCTGCACCCTTGGGGTCAACCGCGCAGGCTCGGGCAATCGTGGCACGAGCAGTTCTCGTTGATAAGGCACGCGGCGCTAACATCGCCTCTGCCTTGCAATCAATGGGCAACGAAAAGGTCGATGCTCTCCTGAGCTCTTCCATTTGTGTCGTTGACTCAAGCTTCCAGGCTTCTACTCCCGATCTACGACTTGCCCTACGATGCGCCATGGCCATCGCCCACCTCCGACGCGTCGAATGCACCCCTGGAAGTACTCACCAAGGACTCCGTATGATTGAGTCAATCATGACCCGTGGCAACGCCCCGCAGATGTCTCTGATTGGATGCACCGCAACCCTCGAACTGATGGAGGAGCTCTACGAGCACAAAGCAGCAGCTGAGACCTTCCAGGCCTCTCTTGAGCGACTATCTGGTGGTCTTCGCCTATGGATGGGAGGATCTCCCGGGGAGAAGTGTGGCGTTGCTTCTGATGTACGAGAGAAGGTCGTTAGCCGGTGCCTGGCCATCAACAAGAGCATGGTGGGAATCGATTCGGATACCGGCTACGGAAGCCTCGATGAATGTGAAGACGACGGATGTTAGACGACCAGGAGCAATTATCCCTTTGATTTTTTTCATTGTTATAAGCGACATACACCCCGATACACTTTTCTGCCACTCCATTTGAGCACCTCTTCACGATCTATTCTGCTTGTTGCCCTTCCGAGATGACTATCTGTACGAAAACGGTTATTAGATTGGTGGGAAATCCTGGCGCTTATCATTCAATGAGTTTTAACTTGGCGACGGGTAAAAGGACAATCAAACAGTACATGGCGAAGGACATATTATTTTTAACGGACTTTCTGACGGACTCAGCATACGCGAAGTGTGTTGAAGTGTTTTGACAAACAACGATATTTTTCCTTATTCTCATTCAAAGTACATCATTATGGCTCAATTCCCTGCTATCACGTGTGGTGATATCTGCTGCTGAGTGGCGTAGTGAGCGGCCACAGTGGTTTAACAGAGGACTTGAAAGCGATCTCAATATTAGATATCCGCAGAGTAACAGTAATATGAGTCTTGAAGGACCTTGACCAAAGTTGACGCAGACTCATCGTGCTTTTTCATAGGAATGGGAGGAGACTTTGACTGAGTTGGAACTTGCAAATTCTAGAAATCAAAGGAAGCTTGACCAGGATTGAGAACAGTCCTACAGACAAGACTTTGAAGACACAGATGATCTCGAGCGGGCTGAGGACACTGAGCAGTAAGTCCCAAACATGCTGGACTCCTGGTCTTACTCAAGTATCCTCTTCATCGTCCCCATCCTCATTCTCAGAACCTCCAAGCTTTTCGAACAAAGGCTCAGACACTTCAAAAATCTCACCAATCTCCTGGGGGCTCATAGTGTGGTGAAAAGATAGGAATCTGAAGAGACCTTTGGGGTAGAGTGAAGTATCTGTACCGCTGACAGTTGAAGTACCCTGAATAAGTCGTTTCAATCGTCTAAACGGAGTGAAAGTGCACGGTCTGTTGAATAACGAGCAGTGCTTGCAGACCCAGACGTCGTTTCGAGACTCATCTCTAGTGCAGGCCTGAACCCTACCACTGAGCATGTCGATTGCGGTACAAGAGTCGCATTTGAAAGCGCCTACTCTGACGTCCTCCTCCGACCAATTCAGTGCACCATGACGAACTTTCATAGGATCCGACGGCCCAACGAAAGTCATCTGTTCATTGGACATTTCATCGAACAAGTCATTGCCAAAGTTCTTTACCATGAGCTTGTAGTTGTACCCCCAGCTGGCTTTGGCTGGGGCTGGACGGGTAACTCGTTGCTGAGAAACCCAACGGTATTTCTGATTGAGGTGATCAGTCTGGAGCATCTGGACGTTCCCCATGGTGAGTGATTGTGGAAACCCATTGAGAGGTTCAGTATACACAATTCCCTCGAAGGCCTGGATCAGTTTCATAGCAGCTCTGTACGCCTCTATGGCGTATTCGGGGTCAGGACGTGTTGGATCGTATCTGAGGTGCAGGTAGGGGCGTTGGAGGTACACTGTATACCATCGACCGTCTGCCTGCCATTCAAATCGGAGGGCAATGCAGGAGCCTTCGTGGAAATTCTCGAAAGGTCCGACACTTGGGCATCCGACGAAAGCTCTGGGATGGGGTTGCCTGTCATTCATGATTTCGGCCACCAGATAGCCGCTCCGGACGTCTGGTCTGAGCCCGGTGATGCCCTCAGGATCATAAGGCAGGGGGATGCTCATCTTTTCAACGGCCCTATGGCCGTCTGATAGCCCGAAATAAATGAATAGATAGTGCCCCTGGCGAGATTCGGCGATGTTCTCTCTGATCAAGACGTTCCTTCCCATTCGATATGTTGTGAAGGCCTCGGCAAATGGACCGCCGCGTGTTGCCATCGGTATGCAGTGAAGATGAACTTGGTACCGCTCCTCCAACAGCGGAGACGATACGTTCAACCCTTGGCCGTTCAGTCTAGGCCAGTTTACCTGCGAACGAACTGCTCTGGCCGTGTCAGAGAATAGACGAGCACGGCGTTGAAGCATATATTTCATCGCATTCCCTGGGGTAGCGGCAAAAATCCAACGGGCTTCGGCTCTTAAGGCATTCAACATCACCTGCTCAGCCATGTTCAGCAGAATACTAGAAATAGATCGATCTTCAAAAACCAGCAAAGGAATTGTGTGTCGGTCTTCAGGGAGTGACTTCACGGCAGTATTGTAGTGCGTCTTGCCATGAGCGGGAACATGGAATTCGATGTTTCTTTCATGCTCTAGGTGGCGAACCCAGGCTTGCCGGGATTGACCGACATAGACCCCCACGTACTGATCTATATCAGCCTGCGCCTCATCGCGGGATTCGTCCTCTGGTTGGTCTTCCGGGTCGGTATAGATTCGCACATAGATACATGGTCGATCGCCAGGCCAGTCAATTGACGCATGGCGGATCTCAAGAATGTTCTGTAGAGAAAACCTTCCATCCTCGAGCGTCTGCTTTGCTTCGGGCAAGATTGCCTCCAAAAGAGCATCCACGTTGTTGTCCAAGTTGCTCCCCATGAAAAGCTCATCTGCTTCGGACGGAGAAAGTCCCAGCAAACGCAGATCCCCCTGCTGCCTTGAGGTTGATAGAACGAAGGAACGAATGAATTTTTGTAAAGCCCTGTCATTAGGGTGACTCCGAATTGACACTTGTGGTTCTCTTGTCGGGCCAAGTAGATCAGTCGTTTGCTGTGTGAGATCACGGAAGGGCCTTCCTTCGACAACGATACTGCTAGGCAGAACGACTGGTAGGTAACAAAGATCAGTGAAATCCAAGGGGCGCTGTCAAGCTTACTCACCAGGTATCTGCAAAGCTCCTTTGAAGATCAAGACCAGGACATCACTGTTGATTGGATTCCGGCCGAACAGATAGCCCATTTCGCCCTTCCATATCATCAGACGCTCACCATCTTTGATCTGCCTGGGTATTCTTCCACGGATGTTAGATGGTACACTGTCTAGTGTATCAACATATCCGTAGTCTATGGCGACGATCACAGCTGGGAGGTTTCTAATGGCGCCTACCGAAGGCCATGGGACAGTCGGAGCAACTCTCAGGAGAGGCTGCTCGACCGTGGTGGCGAGCGACATGCTGGGTTCTTGGATTTGTGTGTCAAATAACGACAAGAAAGATTCTGGAGATGAGGTTGCAAGGAGAAAAGAATTTGAGGAGGGCTGAGAAGGGCTTTATATAGATTTCTGTAGAGGCTGAATCACACACACAAGTGTTTGCTTTATTGCTACCAAACCTACGCTGTGAATCAATCATTGCTTGTGTTTGGCAGTGACAAACATGGCCCAACTACAAACGCTAAAGCTTGTGTTCATTGTTACACATTTGCTACCTATTGTTATACCTCCGAGGTGACTCATTGCTCCGATATAATGATAGTGAATTAATGTAACTACCTTGGCGTTTTACAAGGCGGCCCGGAATGCTTAAATCCATGGACCTAACTTGGGTTATCGCTTTCCCTTCGATTTGGATGTATGGATCACTTGTCAGCCTAGCAGGGCGTTATCGCTAACCTGCCTCCAGTATCGTCGAAGCGAACCTCATCATTACCTGTGCGACGATGCCTACGCTCCGCAAGTTCTTCAAACATGTTGCTCCCAAACTCATCGGCGAGTCACGATATGGAAGCAAAACAGGAAAATCGTCAAAATATGGCAAGCCAGATACAGGATCCAAGCCTCCGAGTCGACCATTTGTCCCGTCTTCCCGGGGACGCCGTGACCGAACACAATATTCACAATTCGATGGCGATGAGAACCCTATGCCCGATAACTTTGCTCTAGGACCTATCAATGGGCGCGTGGGACACAATACCAGCGTTGGTCAGAGCGAAGAGGTAACGGGCTGGATCGATAGTGATTCTGAGAAGGGGATCGTTGGGGGGACGATCAAGCCAGCCATTGTGCAGACGAAGACGGTGACGGTGGAGTATGATTGATCATTGTGATATCGATCGATGATAGAAAAGGCGTGGATAAGGTCTCGGGGATTGCATTAACAATAATTGTATGGATAGGAACTTTCGCTTTAGATACCACTTTAGTAATGATTTATTTCATCTCAAGACTCTGCCCAGCCGAATTCCCCCAAATGATACTATCGAAGATTACTAAACATAAATACATGGAAACCGTTGTACGTCAATTGCGTCTGTCAAATTGTGTGATAGATAACGTAGAACTAGTTCCCGCTGGTGGTATGATTATCCGTGACCTACCTAGTAACAACTGGCTTGGGTATTGTATTCCACTACAGAGTACTAAGCTGTCAACTGCCGCAGGTTGACAATAATTAGTGAAAGCTCTCACATGGAATCCTTAAGGACGATGCTCTAAACAGTATGTAATTTCAACAATACAGCTCAGGCATCACCTCTCCTTTCTCCTTGACTTCGAACTGATACGGAACATGTGCTCCGAAGAAGCTCAAGATCAACGCCTTTCTTTCAACCTGACTCAATATTGAGCCAACGATAAAGAGTCCGAGGATCTGACACCTTGGCTGAGTTGATGCCGCCACCATCCAACCAGAGATTGCAACTCCGAGTTGCATCACTGCAACCTCAAAGTTGAGCCCCAAAGAAAGCGGCAGATTGATCTTCACCCCTGACCAAACCAAGCCTGGTACATAACCAGATAACCCACTACAAAATCACCTTCCGCTTTCGAAGACGCCGTCTCTTGGGGATCAGCATCCGTGCGGTACGGTCCTAGTCAGAAGGAAATCCTCTTGCAGAAAAGTCGTCACCGTTTTCTCCCTGCCAGGGCGACAAGAAAGCTTAAGGACTTTATCCTAAATAATGAAAATACTTAGGTAAGTTTAGTACATTTTAGTAGAACTTTATACCAGCTTATTCTAACACCTTCCTCCTTATTGGAACCTATGTCCCACTGAGTTCTCACTGAGTGCTTCTTCGGAAGAGAGGGAGGCAATTTGGTTACGTACAATTTATAGCCAGGTACAGGGGAAGATCTCAATGTTACTCTGCGGAACGCGTCGATCTTGGCGAAGGATGATGACCCCTGCTACGGTAAACTCGCGGATGGTTCCGTCGGATATAGACTCAATGAGCAAAGACAGAGAGGTACAGGGTATATTGATTTTCATGGGAGTTTGGAAATATCAAGAATTGACGTTTCTGCCCTTCCAGTTATTGTGTTATCAGGTAAAGGAAGACTAGTTTCATATGAGTTGATTGAAGTAAATCCTAATTTTGGTTGATTTTTGTTTCTTTAACTTGCTTGTAGTGCTCCAGACTACGGAGCATATCCTATGTTTCTCCTACCAATACATCACCACTTTTACAACTTCGCAGACAGAGCCCATCTCTCCTTAATAAGATCAGCAGCCTTCTCGCCAATTCCATAAGCAGGCATCTGTGTATGACCGTTGTTCACAGTTGGCATTATCGAACAATCAGCGACTCTCAACCCCTTAACACCATAGACCTGTAGCTTCTCATCCACCACAGCCATCCGGTTATCCCTCTTGCCAGCGGCACACGATCCACTGGCATGATAGCAAGTCGTAGCATTATCCTTGACGTACTCCTTCCAGTCCTCGCGCGTCTTGTACTTGTGGTGCACAAGATCTGAGGGCCATGAACCCTTGACAATGTCCTTGGTGCCCGATCCCTCGGTGATGATCTCGTTGCCAAAGGCGCATGCTTCAGCGAGGACTTCGAGATCGAGAGGGTCAGAGAGGTAGTTGCAGTCGACGACAGGGACAGAAGTTGGCGAGGCGTCGCGGAGAGTGACGGTGCCTCGGGACTTGGGAGCGAAGAGCTCGGCGATCATACTGAAAGCATGTTTGTTGTCGATGGGGAATTGGTCGTACTGCTTAGGGCCGCCATAGCACTCAGTGGTAAAGAACTCGATCTGAGGCTGCTTGGGAGTAAGGCCCATAGGATCGCGGCCTTCTTTGCGAGGGGCTGCATTCCAAATCTTAGAGTCGGCGAGACGCTCATCTATGCGAGCGTAGGCAAAGATTCCGAATGGGAACACTGTTAGAGGGCCCTTCTTCTCCTCCTTCCATTGCTTATAGGCCTTTTCTAACGCATTACCGTGGTACACTAGAGAGTCAGTGGTGAGCCCCCCCTTGTCAGTCTCGTAGAACATAAAGACGATCAAGTGATCCTGGAGGTTCTTTCCAACGCCGGGAAGATCGACGAGAGTTGTGATACCGTGCTGCTCCAGCTCGACCTTTGCACCGATGCCTGATCGGTTGAGGACGTTGGGCGAGCAGTAAGCACCGGAAGATATAATGACCTCTTTAGAGGCCTTGAGCTCAACGACTGATCCATCGGCCTTGACTGCTCGAACACCAGTGGCCTTCAACTCTCCGTGGCCGTCCTTCTCAATGATAACCTTGTCAACATGTGTCTCGACCATGAGGTGTAGGTTTTCTCTGGGTTTCTGCCTGGTGATGAAGTCTGCGCTAGTGGTACGAAGGCCTTGGTAAACTGTTCTGACAGAGTGGCCGCACCCGTGGGGTCTCACACCCGCTGAAAACATATCGTGGTCAAGAGGTAGACCCTTTGATACCATGGATTCTCCGATCAAGTTGGAGATAGGAGCCAAGTCATGAGGCTCGGTGTGGACATGACCTTCATAGCCATGGGCGCCCTTGGTCTCCTTGAACCAATCTTTTGTGTGAAAGTTCTCAGCCTGTACCAAGTCAGTAATTGTATCTGAAGAGATGCATCAGTGGGAACGTTGATATGGTTCCCTTTCACTTAGGCACATACCTTGAGCATATACTTGAACATATCATCACCACTCCATCCGGGCAGGTTCCAGTCATCATAATCTTGTTTCTACGCAGGTTAGAATCTAGTACTAATTAATTGACAATCATCAAGGGAGCTCACCATTCCCTTAACCATAAGAGTGCCATTGACGCCAGAGGAGCCACCAAGGAACTTGCCTCGGCTAAGCTTCACAGAGCGGTTGTTGATACCAGGGCCAGGTATAGAGACGACATTCCAGTCTGTCTCCTTGTCAAAGTTGTTAGACCAACTAAAACAATGCGTTAGTCAATGTTTTTATAAACAGCTACGGATACAGGAGCAGGGGTACTTGCCCTCCAACCATGTGAACGTCCTCAAGATGCTCATTATGGGGACCAGCCTCTAGAACGAGAACCTTGACATTAGGATCCTCAGCGAGGCGTGCTGCCACGACGCAGCCTGACGTGCCACCACTATAAATGAGGTTAGTTAACCAATAATAGTCTTGGGCTTGAACCTTAGTTATGAGTGCGGAACTTTACCCGCAGATGATGAAGTCGTAAGTAGAGTCTGGAGCAGCAGCAGCAGCCATGTTTGTGTTATTTGTTTACTGAAGAGACAATCTGCCAAAAATATAAGAGAAAAGTTATCAACGAAGAAGTCAAATTGATGCCAGTAGCGCCTCTGTTACTTATATACATGACATTACCCGAGGTCCACTATCATCAAGGCTGTCTATCGAGCCACTCAGAACCGGAAATTCGGAAACCTTGTCACTCAAACAACAGGAGGATTCCGGTTATGTAGCAGCTAAGCATTAGGTCCATCATACCATTCCTAATAAAGGCAGTTGAGAGGTTCAGATGTTGCTGGTCTGGTGTGTTGTGCTCTTAGATCCTGGTTCTAGACAAGGACCCTGAATAGTCTCAGTTGAACCAACAGCATGAATATGGCCGCAGGTTATGCACCAAATTGTGGGTTCATGCTTAAAGAGATAGGGGGAGTTTCTCTGAGAGGCATTTACCCACCCCGCTGTCTGATATGTCGACGCAGGCTAGAGCGAGTCCTCAACTCTTCTGGAGCATCCAATCGGGGATGTCTCCGCCCTTTTCAAAGATTGCCCTACGGATCCGACGTTGCAGTGCAAGGACTTTGCATTTGCATCAGAGAAGGAGAAAGGAGAAAGGAGAAACGCCGGGTCTAATAAGTCTCCTTGTCCCCTTATTGCAACGCGTTCCGCGGATGGAGCTTGGGAGCTTGGAGCTGGGTGAGTGTACATATATGGGCCTAGCAGGGTACAGCCATGCAGCTGCAAGAGAACAGGCAACAGGAAGTATCACATTGCCCAAGATCATGTCTCATCCCCGGCCAAGGACCTAGAAGCCCTGACGACGCTTAGCTTGGGCGGGGCGGAACTAGTTCCACTCCCGCTGCAGATCACCGCGGCTAAAGGGCATCAGTGGAGAGGATTGGCCGCTAGACATGCTGAAATTGCTGTTAAGTTTCTGTTCTAGCGGGGTAGAGCTAGGGGCAGCTAGGGGCTTGGGAGCAACGTTGTAAGGTTTTGCCTCTAACAAGTGCTTGGAGTCTGGTATGTACATACATACATACATAGTCAACGACGTTAGTACTGGCCTTTACCAATAGACAGGTTGAGTGATTATCCTTGTAGACACTAGAAACTCACCGTTGACCGTTCTAATTTATCCCCACAGACACACTATCATCATCTTGGTCAAGGGCCTCGAGTTATGACCAGGGCTGCCCTGCCTTGGGAATGTTTTTGACCAACCAACAACACCGGCCGGGGTTCTGTGAGACTGTGGACCTGCATATGCAGTCAACCATGTTCTTTTCCGTAGCAGAAGAAGAAAAAAAAGCAAAGAAAAGAAGTGCTCGCAAGTTCTTCTTCAATGGAAGACCTTGAAAACTTAGCGGAGTCAAATTGACTCGTACATGACTGTGCCGTAGAGATCAACAAGACCTCGAAAAGATACTGGATGACTGTACGAGTTGAGTACACAATATGAATGCTCATCAACATATCCCAAGTCATGCATCAGGGTTGCCAAGTCTCCCCGGTCCACTATACCCAGCGTCTTGACAAGGTAGCACTCCTCCTACGACGGCGTCAATCCTCAAGTGAGCCATGGGATGGCCAATGCCTCTTACACTCTGCCAAAAGGGGGCGTCAGATCCTGCATCTGCATCTGCTAATTCATGTCAACTTCACAAGTCACATATCACACCTACATATGCCGGCCAGGCCTGCCATCTCCTCATCTCCATCTCTATTCCCCGAGGCTGTCACTCCTGGTCTGCATACGTTGTCTCGATTCTATTAGACAACTCTTGCAAGCTAAGGCTCTTCATTATCAACCAAAATGGCAACACCCTTCCAGACTGAGGCCTGGACGGAATATGGTCTTGGCACACTTGTCTTGTTTTTACGATACTTTGCAAGATGGAAAACAGTTGGCTTCAAGGGATATCAAGGCGATGATTACTTTGCTCTTGCAGCCCTTGTCTTCTGGACGGTATGCCGCTTCACTCTCCTTACCAAGTCATCCTTGCTAACATAGGCACATAGTGCGAGTTGGTCATGTTAGAACTTATCGGTAAAAACACCTGCAAATTGTGTCGGTTCAACTCGAAGGATCACTAACCCTACAATAGGTCAGTCTGGTACCAACATTGGCGTTACCGACGAGATGGGCGCCAAGATGTCAGCTGCAGAGATAGCCAAGCGCGAGTTTGGATCGAAATGTCTCCTTGCAGGATGGAACTTTTACGTGACTCTAATCTTTACCCTCAAGGGAGTGATGCTCTGCTTGTATAGCCGCATGACGTACGCAGAGCCTCGATTCAATGTTGATACATGCTAACAGAGCTCTAGGCTTGGTCTCTGGCAGAGAAAGATTGTTATCTGGACACAAGTCGGAACAGTTATTGCTTACATAGCAGTAATGGCTGCTATTTGGGGCCATTGTACGCCTGTTCACAAGAACTGGCAAGTTTATCCCAACCCTGGTGGTAAGTGTTGTCCTGACTGAACCGACTTCCGATTCTAACAGGAGTAGACACTTGCACCCTCGCCGTAGCGAATTATCTTACGCTGGTAGTGTTTAATATTGTGTATGTTATCGTTATCTAGGTATTCAAACTATGACATTTGATCTAACTCGCGAACCCAGAACCGATATAGCCATCGTGTCCATACCAGTCCCTCTACTATGGACTGTAAAGCTCACCATCAAGAGGAAACTAATGATTGGAGTTCTCCTTTGCTCTGGTGTTTTTATCATGGCCGCAACACTGTTGAGATGTGTGTTCTCGCTACGGTTAGTCCCTCCCCCGAGGCATAGTTCTTGGTGTTTTGCTAACAGCCCAGGGATATCCAAGGCATCAACACATCGACAATTTGGGCAATTCGCGAAACCTTTATCGCTATCCTTGCAGTGAACGCTGCTGCTATAAAGCCTTTGTTCTCAGCTTCTCGATGGCTCGTGTCGAGCAAAGGAAGCAGTCGGGACAAGGGAACGAGCAGCTACATCAACAAACACGGCCACCCACTCGGAACAATCGGTGGATCAGGTATCTCTGGTGGTATCTCTGCGAACCGACATCAAAAATACATGACACAACTCGACGACAATTCGAGCGAGGAACATATTGTTGGGAGGCCAGAGTTTGTGGGATACAGCAAGCCCGAGGTCAGGGCTGGCAGCACAACAAGTGGACAGAGTGATAACCAGGATGGCATTATGGTTACCAGGACCTACGAAGTTACTCCTGGAAAGTCTACACTGGATGTTTAGGGGATTTGGATTATGGAGTTACAGGAAAAAGGCAATACCTAGTATGGAGGAAGTGTGGGAAACACATGTAATTATTGTAATATACCAATAAATCCATCAATTCAGCACTCAACAGCTGTTTCAACACATGTAAAAGTCTGATTAAAGGTTCGCCTTGTTAGAATGCAGTTCTCAAATTACGGTGCAAAGCTCTGCTTGCCGCGAAATTACTCATATCTTCAGCTTCAGGTAACCAAGCTAGCGGGACCAGCAAACTATTCCAACAACGTCAGGTCCAGGAATTGGCCGTGCTGAAATCTGAATCTACAGGTGGCGTTGCTCTGTCTCGGTAGCTGGACTACCGGTAAACTAAGGAATTAACTAGCGCTGCCTAAGCACGGTCTTTGAGGTTGTATTAGTCGTATCCTAAACCGTCTAATTACCGCCGACTACGTAAATGAAACAACCCCTGATTGACGTTAGGGAGCCTTTGCCGCGTTACGCCCGGCTCCAAGACCAAGACCACTCTTGACACATGATTGAGTTTACATACATAGTGACATCCGGTTTCCGAGGCAGAGGCACGTTTCCAGGCCGAATCCTACTGCAAGGGGTTCATATACCCTCCCCTGCTAGGATCAGTAACTAACCCCTGAGGATTACGTACCTGGTTGTCAGATTTGGTTTTCCTTTTGTCCGACGAGTTGGGATATGCCAAGCAATACAGTACAAGATCTGATCGCAGAAGCAATAAGTAAGACATGCAGCATGAGATCAATTAGTGAGGTGGCATTACGTATTGTGTTGGCAGCTGTCGTCAATCGGCATTCAACTGTTTGGCAGTTCCAAATTTGGTATCCAGCTCATGGCACTGAACCTCTTTGGAAGAGTAGGGCTTAATCCGGTGGGTATTCTCCAAGTCATGTCCAAGAACAAATGCCATTGCTAAGGCACTAGTTGCAAATCATGAATCTTGGCAGCTTGAGTCTGTGGTTTCGTGGCTCTTGGTGGACTTTGGTCAACAGCTAGTCCACGGACTAGACTCGTAAGCTTGGCAAAGATCATGATGTTTCTCATGCCTGACTCAAGTGCCAAGAAACAAGTTGTAGGTTCCATGGTGAGGGGTGCTATATTACTCGTCTTTGACTTATGTTGAGTTGTGGCTTGTTACTGGCAGTCACGAGACTGTGATATGTTACTCAGAACTGTTGAGCTTACACAAGCTAAGCACATACTATCTTGAGTCTCCACGTGAAGCTAAAGAAGACGCTGTAGGGACCTCATGGTGGTCTGGGCCAGCCTTCTAATAAATGGCTTCACCAACACTAGTCTCGGTCTCACTTTCAGACTACTTGTTAGTTACGTTTCATAAGCTATTGGCTGTGAATATGAAGTGAAGGAGACGTAACTAGATGTCTGCTTCAAGTAGATATTAAGAAGGAAGCGAATTTGCAACTATCAATTACTTATGATATAGATATCATAAATCTAGTAAATGTTGCCACAAGTTTAGGACTAGGAAGCCTAAGTTTAGACTAAGTAGGATCAATCTATCATAATGAAAGAAGGTCAAATTGATCAACCTGCGTAAAGCTGCTCGAAGTTATGTCCAGAAAAAATTGCTAAACCATTGAACGTGCTCCTTAATAAACGCCATTTCATATCTACATCGCCTTATCCACACGAACTCAACCCCAGACATCCTCAAGCCACTTATTTCCCTTCTTTGCCGCTTCAGCCCAGCTCGTAGCTTCAGCCTCGCTCCAATTATTCTGCGTCTTCATTGACTCTTCCACCACGTTGCCAACTTCTCTAGCCATTGAAGCCCGACCGCAGAAGTAGATACTCGCACCATCTCGAAGAAGATCACATACATCCTTCTTCCTCTCCTCAACTTTGTCTTGGACATACTTCTTTGGCTGCCCATCTGCACGTGAAAACGCGGTAACGATCTCAAAACTGCCCTGTAGTTCTTTTGCCACCTCAGCGAGTTCATCCCGATAGAGATAATCTTGGTCAGGGGCACGGCATCCGAAAAATAGGATCATCTTGCCAACGGGCTTTCCGACAGATTTGAGACGTGCTCGTTCAAGGATAAACCCGCGGAAGGGAGCGAGACCGGTACCAGCACCGATCATGACGAGAGGTGTTGAGCTCATCGTTGGAAGTTTGAAGTTAGATCGGCGCAGACAGGCAAAGACTTTGTGGTCTTTGAGAGCATCACCGGGACCAGACAAGGCATATGTAGGAGCCTCGGGTCCAACCTCTGGTTGCTTGTCATCGCCGTTCAGAGACTTCCCTAGAGCGTAGAGATAATTAGTTGTGACACCTCGAATGGACCTGCTTGGGTCTCGTTGAAGAGGTGAGTTATCGACGCCACATGTAATCGAAAGCTTGCGTGCAGACACAGTGCTCGATGACGAGATGGAGTAGTATCGAGGCTGCAAGGTTGGTAAAGTCTCAACGACGTAAGATAGGGGAAGTTTGTCCCAAATAGACCCAGGAGCAACAAGAGTCAGGAGGCGACCAAGAGTGATATGGTTCTTGGCGATATATTCAGCATAAGCCTCTTTACTCTTGCCCAGAGTCGTCAGGTTCTGAGCAATCTCTGCCGAAGGTGCAAATCTCGCCAGTTGGCCAACGGTCTCTCGAGATACAGGAGCTGAGATCTCGAGATAATGCCGAAAGAGGGCCAGCGCAGATGTGGGACTGGGAATCTTGATTGTCACGCCTTCTTCTAGGGGTTGAACAAGAAGAGGCTTCTCAGCTCGGTCTTCAAGATCAAGAGCCTTGAGGAGAAGTTGTATCTCGTGGTCAGGGTTGATGGGATAGACGGCAAGATGGTCACCAGTTCGGTATCGAAGCTCAGGATGATCTGAAATATCGAGCTCCATATGGAGGCAATTTCGCCCGGGAGACGTATAAAGCTCGTGGGATGACTGGACCGTCAACGATCGAATAGGCGAGTACTGCTTGACAATCTTTGCAGGTCCGCTTCGGTTCTGAATAGGCTCGCCGAGGTTGAGATCCATGATATCAAGAGATTCATCCTCTACGAGCTGAATACTTGGCTCATATGGGATGTCTCGCTCTTCATAGCCCAGCTTGGTCTGGAAGTGAGTATACAGATCGTCCTTCCAGGAGAGGAAATCCTCTTCTGTGCCACCCTGAGCATCATTGGCCTTGGCCACCGGCATCAGCCTCTGTGCACCAGCTTTGTCAAGGAACTCAGCAACAACATCGATAACACGATTGTAGTACCTATAGCTGGTATTTCCCAGGCCGAAGGCCATGTATCGCAGGTTTGGTAGCTGAACATCAGGATTCTTGTGAAGCCACTCCCAGAGTGCAGCTGTGTTATCACTAGGATCGCCTTCTCCGTATGTCGAGATTATGAAAATGGCGAGTTTGCTTTGGGGAAGGTTGGCGATGGACTCAGGGTCGTAGTCGCATAGATCAGCGCAGAGGGTCTGAAGACCGAAACGCAGATGGCATTCTTTGGAGAGTCTAGTAGCAAACATTTCTGCTGTACCAGATTGAGAGCCCCAAAAGATCACAACGTCTTTGCCCTGATCATCTGTAAGTCTAATATTCCCTTTTCATGATATGAGAAAACTTACAGCTTCTTCCATCTTCTTTGCAATGTCACGAGTTGCTTTGGGCCCGGAAGAAGCACCATCTTTTGACCCCATCCGTTCGAACCAGATATGATGATAAGGATCTGGCTTATCCCAGACAATGCCTCGAAGAAGAAACGCTGCTGAGGCTATACCAACTGTGCCCAGAGCAGCAATATCGGCTATTGTCTGAGGTGGTCCCAGCTGGGAGAGCCGGTTCAAGGCTTCTGTTGTAAAGACGTTGGACATGATTGCTAAAGACTATACGAGAAAAGAGATGACAGTTTGCTTGAGTCTCTGGAGCGAGGAGAAGAAGGATTGACATTCATATTCATCATCTTTTGCCTTTGCTTCATCCGCGGAATTTCTTTCTATCCTAGGAAATTGACATACTCTATCTCTCATCCCACGTAGATCAAAGAGTCTCCAACGACTTCAGATCCCCAGCCAACGCACCACCATCTCCACACCTGAAACTCCAGACCCAACTAGACGCGCAGAAAACACCGAGAATCCGGGGCTAGCGTAGAGGCTATCCAATGACCCGGGATGGGCAAAATTTCCTATTTGGACAGAGGAACCACTTCACAGTGAACATGGGGAAGACAAGACGATGGATTCTAGATTCAAGGCGTTACCAGGCGCCAGGCTAGCCGGGTTCAGTATGTTTCCCCATTCGTCTTCCCTGCACTCATGCTCTTCGTTGAGATGGTGGGGAGGACTCAAGAGGGGGTGGCTAAATGAGGCCAGAAGAGTTCTCATGCTTCTAGACCAAGTTGTCTTCCTCAGAGTATTTCTTTCTTGTATTAATTGTGGCAAGTCAACGTTTGACGCTGCAAGAATGCATAGATAGATAGGTGGAATATCTTGTCTCTTCTGGACTCATCAATCTCTATCAAAGGCTCGACTTCACAATCTCTCCTCACGTACTTCGTCCTCTATCGCATCTACACATATCTTCGCGATCCAAAACGTCTCAGACGGTTTCCCGACTTCCATCCTCTGGTGGGAATAATCAACATCCCTTTTGTCTGTCAAGAAGCCAAGGGTTTCCGCTCTCGTACTCTGTATGAGATGCACAAGACCCATCCAGTGATTCGCACCGGCCCAAACTCTCTTTCCTATAGTTCCATGCAAGCCATCAAGGATATTTATGGTCATGGCACAAAATGCACCAAGGGAGAGCTACGAGACTATCACTTAGCCGATGTCATCGACAGGGCCGACCATGCTTGAAAGTGCCGTGCTCTTTCTGCTGCATATGCCTTGAAGAATCTTGAAAACTGGAAATTTAAAGTAGCCGATAAGGCAGAGCAGTTTATCCACGCTGCTAATGCTGCTTGCACTTTGATACTCAAAGCAGGCACACAACCCGATCCTAGAGACCTCAACTTCGATTACCGATATTAGCAGAGACAGGCACTGTTTAGCCCAGATTGACTCCATGCCAACATAAAGGGATAGGTTTCTTAGAGGAGATTGGTCTAAACTTTATAAGATATGTCCTAATTTATAAATCTTAGGCACCTTTAGGATAATATTTCCTAAGATTATCCTAAATCCGGGTTTCTTAGAGGAGATTATCCTAAGATTGTCTAAACTAGGTATGTAAAACATATCCTAAAACTCATAAAATTTAGGCTCCTTTAGGATAGTAATCAGTCATGAATATCCATTATACCAACTGCAAGTTACTATTTAACATCCCTGAGATAGGCATTCCAGAATTCATATTTTCGGGAGAATCGGTCCAACCCCAAGCTTCCTTTAAATACTCTTGTCTGCAATGGCTATTAGAATAATTAGTAACTGAGAAAATCTGGTTTCGGCTTACACTGATCGATTCGGCCACCCAAATTGTACATCTGCTTTCTGTAGCATGCCATATAAGGCTTCCTGTTCGAACAAGTTATGAAATCGGTCACCCGCCATCGTGATAGCTAAGCAAGCATATCTAGTTATAGGAGCAAAATTAGCAAGATGATATGAAGAGAAATGTTGGTCGGTCATACGCATAGCCCGTTGGATTGCGTTGGTTGGACTATTTTCCCGCATTAGTAGGAATCTATCCTCAACATCAATAATAAATTCTCACCTCAGCAACACCGCAGACCATCTTGACGGTTTTCCTGATCTCCTCATTTGTTGACTTGGCCGCTTTCGCCTGCCCGGGACCCAATTTTGGTGTCCTAGGGTTGTGAGCTGCCAGCAAGACCTGAATAAGCAGGTAATGGAGCACTCCTGTGACGACAGCATCGTTGAGATACAGCGCTTGGGGGAAGATGCCAGGTGCATCAGTGTTGATGTACATCGGGTGAAAGTGCCATGGCCTATCCGCCCACCATCGTTCTTGGGCCTCTTGCAACCTTTCCCATGCTGAGAAGCTCTGATCTTCAGACCCATAACAATAACGTAGACAAGCAGCACATTGCAAGATAGTTAAATTTGCAAAGGTACAACAGGTGTCATCGTCTTGAACAAGCCTAGAGATGTCTTCCAGGGCGAAATTTGGGTGGACGGGCCGGGCCTGCATAAAAGCCATGTGTATTTCTTGGTAAAGTTGTTAGCATAAATGACACCCAAAGCCTGCCTCCTTACCTTGTCGTAATGCAACCCAGAATGCCGCACGTCGTAGTCCAGTAAAGTCTAAAACCTTTTCTTGAGCTGCAACAAAGACTCGAGTACCAACAAGATGTGATTCGCTAGCCGTGTCTGCAGATGTGAGGGGCACGTCGAGTTCCTCCATGTAGCGAAGAATGACAATGGCAGTGAGGAGGTTTTCGTCCATGACAGCTGCAGAACTGCTCAGGGCAGGAATAAGGGCATCGAGACAGTTCTGGTGATAACGGTCGCCGACTAAGCCATCAAACCCATCGATTCTGCTTAATCGTTTGGCAGAAGCCGCAAGCACAGCGTTCATAAGTGGAGGGCATATGACTGCTCGACGCGGGACAATCGTAGCGAAATGTCTCTCGCTGTCACACAAATCGAAGAGCGGTGCCAAGACGTGGATGAAGTTGTAAAACAACATTGCCTCTTGTGGATCTTCTAGTGGCCATCTCGGTGTATCCAGGTAAATACCTGAGATGGCTTCGGCAACATTGTCCACTGGAAGTGGAATGTCTGTTCCACGAGAGCTCGCGAGCGCTGCAGCAACTTGAGGGCTCCCCACATCCAAAACAATATCGCTACCAAGGATAGGAGGAGATTCGATAGTGTGAGGCCCCGAAAACGATGAGAAAGGTCCCACGGTATCAGACTTCTGGCTGGGTGAGCGGGAGGGGTTCTTCCAATTTCCACTTGAAGATGGACTCAGTGCTCGTTTCTTTGAAGGACGGTCTTGATAGGAATAAGACGCTGAATCATTTGATCGAATTGTCTGTAAGGAAGCAAGGGGTGGTGAAGACTGATTGCTGGCACGGTCGATGATATCGCGTCCAATGTCGAAGTTTTCCAATGTGTCTAGGTTGTTCGAATCATGGATGTTGATGATATCTGGGGTCTCATCAACAAAACTTAGAGCTCTGGTTGTCTTGACCCATGGCTGGTCTTGAGAGAAACTGTAGTCTCTATTCTTGGCTTCAACAGCCTTACCAGATCGTATACTTTGTGTGTTGAGCGACAGAAGTCAAGGACAGAAATGGCAGCGTACCTCGGATTCAGACCATGTCGAAATCTCACACTGAAACCTCGAACACACTCAATATCACTCTTTCGGCAATTGGCACAAGAAGGCTTATCGTTGTCACCTGTTTCTCCGATTAGTTTCCGATATACAAGCCACCGCCGTTGGTAAAGTTAATGAATGCAACTTACACTTGAGATGTCTATCAGAAGTTGATAGTCAGAAAGGGGTAACATTTTCTATGTCAAGTAAAAGAGACTAACCGTTGCTTACAGATCTTGACACGGCAACCCTATCAGTTTACAGTACAGCCTCCATAGCGGGGCGACTTACGATGCATGGGTTGAGAGGCCTTGTTGATAGAGACTCTGACATGATTCATAGAGCGCATCAATAATGAGATGACGGCCCGTTCCACAAACTTTTGATGATGATGGGAAGATTGAAGGATGGAGCATGAAGGAATATAGCCTAGAGTGGATTAAAAGGGCAGTTGCCTTTCTTGGTCAAAAAGGGCAAGCCCAGCTGAATCCACATAAGTTTAGCCTCAAACTTCAACATCAGACTCCCTAAGTTAATGCCTGTTGGATGTGGTGGTAAAGTCGGACTGACCCCCGGGGGTCGTGCGAAAAGGTGGGTCAAGAACTACAGACCCGGACCGTGCTCCATCTTTATTAGCCAATTAAATCTAATAGACACGGTCCGGATCTGCTGTTTGTTGACCCACCTTTTCGGCGCTAGCAAGGGCACGATCCGGGTCAAGTCCGGGGGGTCAGTCCAACTTTACAGTACCATAACTGAGAACACTTCCCCATGGGGTTGATGTCGGTAATCTGGGGACTGACGTACATCGAGTAGACGAGCCTAGCATGGTCTAGATTCCCAGCTCACCCAATCAATCGAGTCCTTGGCCTTGGGTATTCTGGTCTAAATGCCGCTCGTTTGTATAATCTGGGGAGTAAGGCGTCAGGGCGTTGACCATGCTAGTCATTCTTTCTGAAAGGGAAATATTCATCCCCTCATTACCATCAGTTACAGATAATTCAGGTTTTGGAGTAGCAAGGAGTATCAAGCCCGAATCCTGGCTTGGTGGTGTGCTTCACCTGGGATGTTTAATATATAAGACCTTCGAATATCACCTGAATTGCTTCTTTTTCCAGATCAGCACCGAACTCCTTCTTCTCATTCTTCAAAACTCTCTGGAAATCTTCAAAGATATTCAATAACTCCAATATCAGCTTCACACTACCACAACCCCAACCGGCATCATGTCCAAGGCTGATACCAAGGAACGTCTCGAGCATCTCGAGGATACCGGCTCCCCAAATTCCATTCATGAAGTCAACATCAACATCAATGATCTCGACTCTATCGAGCAGACTGAAACCGGCAAGTTCTCATGGCTAATCAGCATCACTGCCGCCATCGGTGGCATGCTGTTTGGTTATGATACCGGAATCATATCCGCTGTTCTTGTATGTTCTGCCCCCCCTTACTCCATTCGATTTGCTGCCCCAGATACTGACGTTGGATAAAGGTCTACATCCACCAAGATCTTGGCAAGACTCTTACGTCTCAGGAGAAAGAACTCATCACCTCTATCACCTCCGGTGGTGCTTTTCTGGGTGCCATATTTGCAGGATGTTCTGCTGATCGGTACGGACGAAAAGTTGCTATCTATGTGGGCTGTGTCCTCTTCACTGTCGGTGCCATCATCCAGGCCGCTTCTTTCTCAGTCGCTCAGATGACTGTTGGCCGTCTGGTTGTTGGATTCAGCGTTGGTAGTGCTGCAATGATTATACCTCTCTACATTGCCGAGTGTGCACCGAGCAAGTATCGAGGACGTATGATCGGTCTTGACAATATGTCGATTACTGGCGGTCAGCTTCTCTCGTATGGAATCGGTGCAGCTTTTTCACAAATCTCATCTGGCTGGCGATACATGGTAGGCGGTGGTGCTATCCCTGCCATCATCCTTGCCGCTCTTCTCCCTTTCTGCCCTGAGTCTCCTCGTCAACTCATCTACCACGGAAAGCCTGAAGAGGCGGCCGCAGTCATCCGACGAATCTTTCCCAATGGTACCGAACAACAGGTCCAGGACAAGATCCGTCATCTCACATACCACGTCAATGAGGCCAAGTCCCTGAACGCGGGCAAGTCTCAATGGTGGGTGTTCAAGCAGCTCTATGTCAACCCCGCAAACTTCCGAGCCCTCGTATCTGCCTGTGGACTCATGGCTATCTCTCAGCTCAGTGGCTTCAATTCTCTCATGTACTACTCTCCTTTGTTGTTCTCTCTTGTTGGATTCTCCAATCCGGTCGCTGTCGGTACCATAATTGCTGCCACAAACTTCATCTTCACCTGGGTCAACCTCATGCTTGTTGACCGTGCCGGCCGCCGAAGAATTTTGATCTGCACAGTTCCTTTCATGGGTCTCGCTCTCGTTGTTGCTGCTGTGTGCTTCAAGTACATTCCTATCAACCATGATTTATCCTTGGCATCGGATGCTAAGATCGGCTGGCCTGCTATTGTGGTCCTGGTCAGCATGGTTATCTTTGTCGGATTCTACTCTTCTGGTATCGGCAATACTGCTTGGCTTTCAAGCGAATTCTTCCCAATGGAAGTCCGAGCTATGGGAACTATGATGCTTACCATGACCTGCTGGGGATCCAACATCATTGTGTCCTCGACATTCCTTACCCAGATGGAGAATACTACCCCCTCTGGTGCTTTTGGTTTCTATGCTGCCATCTGCATTCTAGGCTGGGTCTGTATCTACTTCTGTTACCCTGAAGTTAAGGGCATGACTCTTGAGGATATTCGAGAGATCTTCCAACACGGTTTTGGTGTCCAGCGAGCTCGAGAAATCCAGAAGGAGATGAAGCTTCTCAGGAAATCTACTGCCTCTGATGAGGTCGCCAAGGCTTAGCAAGCGGCTGGAAGTATGTGCTGGTATCCTTTTGGGACATGAGGGTTACAGTTGCACAGAAGTCGTTCGGATCGGTCTGCTTGGTTCATATACGATTCGGCGTTGGTAGATAGGATAACTAAACAAGACAGTCGTATAAATGTCATTGCCAAATGTTTTCAAATCTCTCCATTTTATAAATTGGCCAACAAGTGGTCTATACTCTGAAAGAACTGACCGGGCGAGCTTATTGGTATCTAGGGAACCTCGTAAGGTGTTGTGCAGATAAACTTTAAGCTATATTTTGAGAATTTATGATGAGATCTCAAAAGTTAGCCTAAGGGTATACTAAAGTTATCCTAAGATGCTCAAAAACACACGGAACCCAAGGACGGTGCTCGCGATGGGCACACTGCATGTAAAGGCATACGAGCAGGACTAAATTTTGGGGAAATACCTTTATTTAGGCTACCTCGTAGGTAGTCTCGCTTAAAAGCTAGACAGAGGTACTAAGGATGATATACGAAGTCAGGTATACTGCAACTCTGGTTGTTATGTGGAACATTAAAGACTTGTAAGAGGCACGCTGGGAAAGCGTGGGAGGAGACTGAGAAAATGATTTGCAGAGAAGTATAAGCATGTTTATTTGTACCATATCATTTATAATGACTTGAATGGAAAATTCTACAGAAATGAATCATCGTGAGATTTCTGATGTGGTGTTGTGTTACAGCCGAATAGTTTCAGCGAGTAAACAAAACGAAAGATTTTACCAACCAATCCAAACCTACAGAATAGGAAATTCCCCAGTCGGAAGCCACGGCGAGAGTTTCCTTCGGCCAATCTTTCCAATCACGTCTTCTTTTGAGTCAGTGAGGGGTTCGGAGAGTTAAGCCTCACCCGCAAATGCGGAGGCGACAGGGTCAAGGATCCGACATATAGATCTATTTACAGTAGGAGGCCCCGATAGAAGCTTCGTAGCTAATTACTCCATTTGGTATAATCTGACTTGTATTCTCCACTAGCAACTCATCTCAACGTCCATCATGTGTCTGAGATGAGGAAAGCTGATGATCTAGCCAATGGCCATGATACTATTCTCACTGAAAAGCGGAAGAATGTAGATCTTGTGACTTCTATTCCAAGCCACTGGCAGACACCATGTACTCATGTAACGAGGGTTTGTCCAATCGAGTTGAATGTGGTGTTAGGGTTGAGAGAGATTCGAGAAAACAACGAGCAACGCCGCGAGAGCTCCGAGTATCGGTGTAAATATTCTCGACCTAGATTACCGAGAGAGCCCAAGGTATAAGGGAGGAGAGCTCGCTCGTGCTCATCATCTCTCAGCTCTCAACTCTTCAGTCTCATTGTTGCTAGGAGAACCCGACAGACACACAGCTTTACCTTAACATTTCCTCTACAACGTCTTTTGTCTCCCAACATAATGGCCTCTCCTAAGCTCCAAGTCGCCGTTGCTGGCCTCGGCCGCATGGGTGCTCGCCACGCTCTCAATTTTCACAACAGAACACCCCGCGCTGAGCTTGTCGCCGCCTTTACCCCTGTCCAGAAGGAGGCAGACTGGGCCAAGGTTCACCTCGAGGGTGTTACAATCTACGATGACTACCAGGAGATGCTGAAGCATCCCGGTCTCCAGGCTGTGGTGGTTGCTACTGTTACTACCGCTCATGCTGAAGAGGCTATTCAAGCCATTGAGGCTGATAAGCATGTTCTTTGCGAGAAGCCTCTAAGTACCAGCGTTGAGATCGTTAGTGTCTCCTCCTCACAAATTAAGCTTATTAAGAACTCTAACTAACCCTTGTTCTTCAAACAGTCCCAATCCGTTGTCGACGCCGCTGCCAAGAAGCCTCACCTCAAGGTCATGTGTGGTTTCTCCCGTCGATTCGACGCCTCATACCGCGATGCCTTTGATCGCATGGACAGTGGTGCCATTGGTCGTCCCTCCGTTTTCCGATCTCAAACCTGCGATAAGCTTGACCCATCCGGGTTCTTCGTTGCCTATGCCGAGTTCAGCGGTGGTATCTTTGTCGACTGTAACATCCACGATATCGACCTTGCCTTATGGTACTTTGGCCAGGACTCTATCGTCAAGTCTGTTGTTGCTACTGGCATCACTGCTGTTCAGCCTGAGCTACGAAAGCACAAGGATGTAGACAATGGCGTTGGCATCGTAGAGTTCTGGGGCGGCAAAGTCGCATACTTCTACTCTTCTCGCATGATGGCTGCAGGTCAACATGACATGACAGAGGTCGTTGGTACTGAAGGCAAACTCGCCATCAATGCCAACCCTGTCGGCAATCTTGTCGAGATGTACGAGGCAACCGGAGTGCGACGACAGATTCCTGGCGACTACTATGGTCGTTTCGAGCATGCCTTCGTCACAGAAGCCAACGAATTCACATCTTCAGTGCTTGACAACCACAAGTTGCCATTCAAGCTTACTGGTGCTGTTCAGGCTGTTAAGATTGGTTGCGCACTCCAGGAGTCGCTCAACTCGGGCAAGAAGATTAACTTTGACGAGACTGGTCGTCGTATCGAGGAATCTAAGCTGTAAAAAGTATTACTATTGCCGAGCGTGTTCGTATTTAGATGAGTTTATAGAATAATTGGACTTTGTTTGCGCGAAACGAACATCCTGATCTTATATCTGAACCTCAAATGGAGTTGTATCCGTACTTGATGTCAAGCCCAACATTGAAAAACATTATCAGATGACATGTTATAATACAAGCCCAACCATATTTGTTGCCGGTCTCCGTCGGCCGAGCGGTACCAAGCAGCACCTCGGTACTATATATACCGATTCCCATCCACTAGCTGTACTTGGCACATAAGCTGGGAGATCTTCTGTTTCTTCATTCTAGAAAGATGCCCTTTTGGGAGTAATGTTACGCTCCATGGATCGTTGTGTTCAACCCATTTTTTACTCATTCAATGAAGCTTTATATAAATGGAAACTTAGTCCTGACTACAACCGAATCTCCATCAAGCTCACCTTGAAGGGTCAGTTATCAGGAGATCTAGCTTTCCAGCCAAAAACTAGATATTAGGTAACAGCAAGAGCAATAAGTGTATTACCTAAATGTGTTTATTGGTGTTCTTGACCTTTATGCCTTGGGGCTGAAGCCTCTTTTAACCTCTCAACTTATCACAGAACTCGAAAGCTCATAGGCCATTAACTCATTGAGCTCTGAAGGTCAATGAACGGAGGGCTGTCCTCTATCTCCTTTAGTAACACGCTAATTTGTATTGAGCTATCTCACTCTGGTACTTATGTAACTATACGTCGCTGTTTCTAAAGTTTCATGTTCTCATTTTAACCGAAAAGAGAATTGCAGAATTCTGACAGCTTTAACATAACCGGCTCATGGATAAGGCACTAGCCTGACTGAAACGGAATTAGAATTATATAGATAGTTCTTATTAAGGAATGTATAAAAATGCCTGCAGATAGATCAAGCGTGTGAAAGTTCTCCTAGTAAAATAGACGCTTATACTATGCTATATTTACTGCTAATTAAAAGTTATTAATTTATCATCTTCTGTAGTAATAGACCAGACTTACTAGCTATATCTTTAGTAATATCTTTACTATTATGTAATTGTGTTATTTGTTTATAGGAAGGCCTTAGGGAGTAAGAAAACTCAAGACTTAAAAAGAGGGTATTAGAATAAACTTAATCTAGGTAAGTTTAGGAGATTCTTTTTCCTCCCCTGAGAAAGAAATTGGTTATTCTGCTGAGAATCTTTGGGAGGGGCGTGTTTGCTGATCAAAGAGCGATATAATCCTAACGATGATGTTTGCGATGATGATCTGGGCGTGCATGTGAAGCTGAAGAGTGCAAGAGTTGAAATGAGAATGGGCTTCCTACAATATGGGCACGGCAGTTGTACACTATGCCGTGCTTGACCTCACGAGCTGACCTTTATGGTAAATCGTCGGCTTACAAAATAAAGGGATCAGCTTCTGTACGTAAAAGTCTCCAGACGAGCCATTTACTTGGCCTAGCTTGGGTAAAAACAAGGCGGCTTGTTCCATTGTAACGGTCCATGGGTGCTTGGAGATATGGGGAAGTGGTATTGTCCCTCGGCCCGACAGTGGCTCCGCATATAAACTCTCGACCCCATATGTCATTCGATTGTTTTGATTCCCCAAACCACCTTATGTAATGGTCATGATGGTGTTTGCAGCAGGTCTCATCTCTGGATATATTCAGCCTATTGCCATCTTTTGATCATCGTATACTCTACCAAACAGTCGGACCAAAAATCTTCACGAAGGAAGCATAATTCATTAGTGCCATCTGCCAAGCGTCTCTTCTCTTGAGCATACGTCACTAGAAACTCAACACCATGGTTCTCTGGGAAGAATGACTGTCGATCTCCCCACACAAACTCCGCAAATCTCCGGATTCCCAGGTTCACACTATTTTTCAAGGCCTGAAAATCCAATACTCAGGTGTTCTTTGACGCCGTGGTATCGCCGAGTAGTTCAAGTGAAGCTTTTTGGACTTCTCATGACGATGTTACCCTTCCCCTCGCTGTTTGTCGGGGCGACAGAAGTTAGTATGGGACGTTGTAACGGGCATATATAGTTTCAGTGGCTCCACGATTTTGACGTCCATCTGCATGTAACCGTTGCAGAGCACATCATGAAGTTCTCACTTTTCTTGACGGCTGGCTCTCTTGCCTGGGCCAAGCCATCGACTCCAAAGCTTGACTATAACCGCGCGCCCCCAAATCTCAGCACTCTGGCCAATCTGACCATCTACAACACATGGCGTCCTCGAGCTCACGTACTCCCTCCTACTGGACAGATTGGAGATCCTTGCATGCACTACACTGACCCCAAAACTGGACTCTTCCACGTTGGATATCTCCATGAGGGTGCTGCGGGTGCTACGACGGATGATCTCGTGACATATCGAGATCTCAACCCTGGAGGCGCTCCTTTCATTCGGGCAGGAGGTCTAAATGATCCTGTGGCAGTCTTTGACGGATCCGTTATACCCAAGGGCATCAATGGCACGCCTACACTCTTCTACACCTCTGTATCTTACCTCCCCATCCATTGGACCATCAACTACACTCGCGGAAGTGAGACGCAGTCCCTCGCCGTGTCAAAGGACGGAGGCCGTAACTTCACGAAGCTACGACAGGGCCCCGCGATTCCAGCTCCTCCCTTTGCCCTCAACGTGACGGCCTTCCGTGACCCCTTTGTTTTCCAGAACGAAGATCTTGACAGCCTTCTCGAAAGCGAGTCAGGAACATGGTACAGCGTCATTTCTGGTGGTGTCCATCAAAAGGGCCCTAGCATGTTTCTCTATCGTCAGCACGACCCCGAGTTTCAGTATTGGGAGTATCTCGGCGAGTGGTGGCATGAAAAGGCCAACACTACATGGGGTGATGGTCTCTGGGCAGGACGTTACGGTTTCAACTTTGAAGTGGCCAATGTCTTCAGTATTGATGAGAAGGGGTATAACTCTGACGGCGAAACCTTCATCACATTTGGAGCCGAGTGGCAGGAAAAGCCTATTGTTCCTCAGGTGTCGTCTTTCCGCGACATGCTGTGGGCTGCAGGAAACATATCCCTCGACAACGGAAAGCCAAAGTTTACCCCTTCCATGGTTGGCAAGCTTGACTGGGGTCGATCCGCTTACGCCGCGGCTGGCAAATATCTCCCTTCAGACTCAAAGGCGTCGTCCAAGAGCGGTGCACCAGATCGATTCATCAGCTACCTTTGGCTTACTGGAGATTACTACGGTGATCTCAAGTATTTCCCTACTCCCCAGCAGAATTGGACTGGGTCTCTTCTCCTCCCCAGAGAGCTCACCGTCGGTAAGATCAGTAATGTCGTCGATAATGAGCTTTCACGTGAAGAAGGATCCTGGCGTATTGAGAGAAATGAGTCGGGTGTTTTGGAACTTGCTACTCTAAAGCAGGTTATTGCTCGGGAGCCTATGGCTGCATTCACCAAGAAGACCTCTTTTGTTGAATTGGGTCGAAACATCAGCAAGGCTGGAACAACTACATTCGACCGTAACCCGGAGTCCAAATTTTACGTCCTCAAGAGCTCTATCTCATTCCCCAAATCTGCTCGTGGCTCGGACCTCAAGGCTGGTTTCCAGATTTTGGCTTCGGAAAAGGAGTCCACCACTATTTACTACCAGTTCTCCAACGAATCCATCATAATCGATCGCAGCAACACTAGTGCTGCAGCTCTTACAACTAGCGACATTGACGCTCGCCCTGAAGCTGGTCGACTCCGTCTTTTTGACGTCCTTGTTGATGATGAGGAAAAGATTGAGACACTCGATCTTACTATTGTCGTTGATAATGCCATCGTTGAGGTCCATGCCAACGATAGATTTGGAGTTGCCACCTGGGCTCGGTAAGTTGGGATATCCCCTGATGCTGTGATACTTGCTGACTTTTTAGTTCTTGGTATGACGATTCGACTGACATTCGCTTCTTCCATAAGGGAAGTGGTGAGGTGTCCTTCAGCAATGTGACGATTTATGAGGGTCTTGCGGATGCTTGGCCTGAGAGAAAGTGATAGGGATATGTTCTCTGATTGTATTATTATGAACATACTGCGTTAGACTTGGGGCACCATTCTTGCATTTGCAGATGACTCTATGTACATAATTTGGTGTGGTTGAAGTTGCAACTTGATACCTGAACCTATGTGCCCCTCTATGAAGGGTTTTGCTTTCCATCATCTCAGTCTTACTTAGACGATAATATAATTCGTTGCTTACGCATCAACTCGCACACCCCGAAGCCATCTCTCGCTCGGGATTTCGGCATTGTCCCAACAATAATATTCTCTCACTTCTTCACTTTGTACGCCCAGTACACCAACACCACGGATAATATGTATTGTGAGTTTGCGTAATAAGATCACCGCGGTGGTGTTGACTGAGATACATGCAGGCTGTCCTACCGATAAGTGAAGTTGAAGCACCAGCTCGGGCATCAAGCAACCTCTTGTGACTATAACCAAGCTTTTCGACGAAGGGATTTTGTTTGAGAACGAATGCAATTGCTTTGTGTATCAATTGACGTTTCGCAACGTTAGCAGTAGGTGGTGGCCATTCTGCGAAATAGATGATCAGTCCCCAAGCTCGGCCAAATACCACGCTCTGTGTATGTGTGCACGGCACTCAACCTCGTAACTTTGGGCCTTGCCTAGGGGAGAAAAGAAAACTCAGGACCTTGATCCTATATGACAAAAAGACTTAGGTAACTTAGGATAAATCTAGGATATCTTTTACTGAGTTTATTCTTAATACCTTATATTCAGGACTAAGCCCTTGAGGCTTACTTCTCCTAGATATTTGGGAGGCTTCTTATCAATATCAAGGATAGCTACATATTGAGAACAATGCCAAGGCTGAGAAGAGAAAGGCTATTATCAGTTTGTAAGACAAAGTCGCACAGCAGCATAGTTTTCTAAAACGGCGAGGTGCAGTGCTGTACGGCATGCAAGGAGGCAAGGAGGGAAGAAGATGGCTTGATGGAGGTCACGTTGTAGCATTTTACATTCCATCTACGTCACGTTTTCGACCGGTGAGTGAAGAGCAAGCTCATTGTGGATCCTGTCGTTGAAATTCCATGAGAGTGGTTGGTTGGTGAGGGCAGCATGATAGGTGCGGCCAGTACCCGAGCCGGATAAGGAGGAGCTCGTAGGCTCGTCACACAAACTGATGCAAGGTTTGTCTGGTGTCTGTCTGTCAAGCATAAGGTACGGTACGGTACGTAGTCTCATCACGATTCCCCTGCTCTGCATGACTGATCCATAGGGCTTTGAGAGATCGCAAACCCGGGTTAAAGGCACTGCATTGCGGCAAAGTCTTTGACCGGTCTGCCACGCTGAATCTCCATATACTCGATTTAGTAATAGGCGAGACACCGGTCAGTGCCCAAGCTGACAACAGTTCCCGCTATGGTGATCTGAAGCGTGGGGTGAGGGTATGTTGACGTGGGGTTGAACCGCTGCAGCTGGTACACTAAAAACCGGCACGGCTCGTTCGTCGCTTTGACTGGTATCGAATGTAAGGCTCCGTGACTCTTTTGGCTTTGTTGTCGCGTCAGTGTGGAAACAAAGCGAGAAAACTATGCTGTCCCCAGGTGTATAGCAAATGCTCAGACAATCGGGTTTGTGCCTTTACTGCATAATTGAACCGGGCCAGTCCTTTGCAGCTCCCATCTGTATCACCAGGCCTTGAACATAGCGAGTCTGGCCAGGGTAGTCGAGTCAGACACTTGCAGTCAGCATCAGACAAGTCTCGGGCCCGGAGTCGACGATACGACATAAAAAGTCACCAACAACGGACTGAGGCGAATGCTAGCATCTGCTAGTCTGAATAGACTCAGGGAAAAGCTTGAAGTGAAAGGCTAATAGTCCCGTTTTATGCAGGGGTCCGATGTGTCATCAGCTTCAGGCCTGGAATAGGCCAGTTTCCCGAGAAAGGTGGACGTCCATAGCGGGTTCGGCAGTCAAACTGAAGCGTCAAAGACGCAGCGGCCAGTAGTACTCCGTAAGTTCTCCGGCACTTTGAGATTGAAGCGCTTGGGGCATCTGTAAGTCGTTTGTCATCAATTTGAATATACTTTGACCAAAATGTATGGTTACGGACCCCGTGGGAAGACGCGGTTGCGGTGCACTACAACGGGCTCATCTCCGCTTATTGAAGGCGCCAGCTTTATTTTGTAAATATTGGCCGAATCATTGGCTCAGCAGCTTGTGAAAAGAGAGACGTTCGATGTGCCAGAACAGTACTGGAGTCGGGAACCACTAGATCAGCGAGTGAGGTTTGTGGCTAGTTCGGTGATCAGGTACTCCGTAGGTCATAGTAGATCGTCCAGGGTCCTGATGTCAATCGCAAGACGCGGCTAATTCATCCCTTGCAATGGCAATGAAAATCCAGAGTACGGAGTACACCAAGATCATCACCAAGCTACTGCATAGTGCCGCACATGTCATGATATGTAGGTACCAACCGAGTTTTGACCACTTCCCTGTGAACAGTCCGGCCGGTGTAGCCAAAGAACTCAAGACCAATGAGCAAAGCCCCCGGTAGTTGATGACTGCAGCTATGGGTGGATGCAGTAGTGATGCTTGATCTGACGTTGGTTCATGTGTCGGGAAACGCCAACTCTAGTACCTAGCGATCGGGGTTTAGAAAGGAGATGACATTGATCTTAGCGAGAGTGAAGGACGTGTTGTTGCTTTGTTTTATGGAGGTCCGAACACTGAACTCTGGTCAAGACACGAGCTAGTGCTGTAGAGCTTGACACTAGGTCACATGTCACCATCTCATCGGGCTTGCTTTAGTGCTTTGGGGGGCTTAGTCTAAGGCACGAGCACCCTTGATAGCGGATGCTCGGTGGATAGAACTCGAGGTCCCCCCACAAGCTCTAGATCCGGGCTCCTTGGCTCCTGGCTAGGGGAGCATTGAAGGAGGTTCCTGGAACTTCCTGCTGGATGAAGGCTGCTGAAAGCCGGGATCATGGCGGGCTAGCAGCCTAGCAGGCTATGACGGTGATCTTTGCAACTCCACAGCACATCCATCCATCAACGAAAAAGAAAACAAGAAACGAGGAGGACGACGTTAAATTTTACGAACTGTCAGAGACAAACGAGATGAGACATAAAGGAGGACAAGGTCAAAGCCATGGATGCCACGTACGAGTCCTTCTTTGTCCTTGGTCCTCAGCCTTTCCCGAGTCTCTTCATTGTCCTTTGCCTAGGTATTGTATTGAAACAGATTTCGTGGTGGTAGACTCTGCATCGACAAATTATATCCTTGACGGTTTCGGCTTTTAGCCAACAAGGCCTATTGGTCGCCTGTCTTGATCCCCTGAGCTGGACTGGGCTGCCCTGCCTCAGCTGGCCTCTGCCTCTGCCTCTGCCTCTGCCTCTGCCTCTGCCTCTGCCTCAAGATGCTGGCTGAAGCTTTCGCTTGACGTGGCCATGTTAAATGTTATCTCAACTGGATGCGTCCGACGGTACCAACAGGGGTTGTTTTCTCATCAACTTTGCCCAAATCTCCTCCTCAAACAGACGCCCAACGATCGCGTATAGTTAGTTGCTCACTTTCCCGGTCCTGTCGCGTGCCTGCAGACCAAAAACTGCACTTGATGCTCGTGTGCGACATCATCTCAAGCACGACACCTCATCCTGCACATCATCACCACTAGAAGTGAGAATCCTCTGCGTCGTATGTACTCGATTGGTAGGTAGTATTCTCTCTTGTCGTCTCTTTTCGCGTTCCCAAGCTAAGGATAGGACGTGGTCTGCTGCTCCGTGTTTATTCCGTCATGGCTGGTCAGCCTCATAATGGTATTTTTTTTTTCTTTCCTTTCTTTTCTTGTCTCCTCAATCATTGTGTTATGTATCCGTATTTCTATCATCCTTGGTGTTGGGCTTCCACCATCCAACCAGTTTTCCTTCGCTCTGCTCTGCTCTGCTCCCTTTGCTTTTTTCCACCTGGTCCAGCGTGCCAGTAACCTTCAGCCTTTCCAAATCAAGCTCTTAGCTTGGTTAACCACAAGGATGCATGCGCGCGTACATATCCGCTGTGATCTTGGTCCCATTTCTTGACTATCCCCTTGCACATTTGCGCCTAGCAGACAGAACAAGCTCCACGGCCACGAGACGAGCCTCTTATCGACGCCCTCGAAAATGACTTGGACCACACGCCCCCTTGTTTTCCTTTCTTTTCTGCTTCTATTCCTTGGGCGCACATTCACAGGTCTTCCTTTCTCTTCTCCAGGTCAGCCTCGTCAGGCCTCAGTTGACTGTTTCGCTATGTGTACAACACCTTCAGCACCTCGCCTTTCTACCCGCTCCCGCACCCGTTGCCGTTACCATTGCCATCCGTCTTAGACTGACGGGAGCCGGCACGGCCCATTCTGAGGTCAAACCGACTTCACACACACCCATCGTGAACTTGGACCCAATGTACTAGATCCCACCCTTTCCAATTCCTCCAAGGGGCTAAGAAAAAGCAAACCCAACTCGGAGCCCCATCTACCAAGCTCCAGGGCCATAGTCTAGTAGTGCGTATTGATGAATAGTACGCACGCTTGCTGCGTAGGCAGTTAGTTGCTTGCTTGCTTGCTTGCCAGCAGAAACTTCAGGTCTTTCTTTTTCGAGGTTTCGCTTGTCAATCCTTCCTACCTCCTCGTCAAAGCACAAGCTCACATAGTGGCTCACCTCCTACATACTAATTATTTATAATTTCTCCTCAATCTACTCTCTTGTCCCTTCCTCTCCGTGACTGTACTGACCTAATTTACTTGCATCGCAATGCCATATTCTCCAGTCTCCTCCAACCTCTGATCCTTGATCATCTGCAACTTAGCCTCACACAAGCTTTTTCTCGTCTACTTGAAGCCTGCATTGCCGCCTCGGTCACCCTTCCCGTTGGACGGCATCTAATCCTATCCTGCCACATCATCGTCCCGGAATCCTGGGCCCAACCTGTCTGTTCGCCTTCGTCTTACCTTTCGGGCCTCTCAACTACATCACGCGTTGGGCAACTCTACAGGATACCTGTTGCCGCCCTGTTCTTGGAAAACCTCACACCCGGCGTATTCTGACAGTGTGGCTACGTACAGCTTCGTTCGTCTGAACGTATAAAGCTCATCATCTCCTCCCTTGGTGTTCTCATCAGTCGTCTCAGCTTCAAATCAGTTCTTGAGTAGGCTTCGTTCGATCTTTGGTTATTCAGACCTGGTGCACCAACTTTCTTCAACTTCAACTCTCTATTCTCGGAGACACCATTCTCTTTGACCAACTATCTTACACCAATCCCCGTCTGGTATAAACAGTCCAAAATCACAATGGAGGTTCAATCTGCCACTCCTACTGGCCCCTGGCAAGACCAGCTCGACAGTATGGAAACCCCCACCCTCCGCTTGGCACAAACTTTCCATTCTAACTACTGATCAGGTGTTTGCCGAGATGCTCATTTGCATCCCCCGGTTTTTCAAATTGTGTCAGATCGTCGAGGTATGCTAGTCATCAAGATGATTTATACGTTCTGGGCCTGGACTCAAATTCTTATAGGTGGCCGAACTGCTTGGTCTAGCAGAGTAACTGTCCATGGCAAGACTCTCTCAGCTCGTTTCTGGTATGACGGCAAGAATCTCAACAATGCCAGAGAAGATGCTGCCGAGTGTGCCGTCAAGTGGTTGACTGGATCTGAATCTAGTTCTCCCACCCAGCCATGGGGTTGGTAGACTTACGATGTGGGGGTCACTCCTTTTCATATGCTTAACCCATTCAAGCATCACTGGCATCTACGAAAATGGTGGTCTAGCCATTTATGAACGAAGGAGTTATCTTTGTGTTATTATGATTTGCTTTTGGTCTTCCCTCTTTTCGAATCGACAAGCACCTGGAGTTTGGTACAAAAACTTACAAAACGGGCAAGATTATGGTCACCACGCTCTCAGTGCTTAGAACAACTGACCCCTTGGTCAAGACCTTGGATTGTATTTTATGGGTTGGGCTGGAGGGCGAAAGTCGGATGTTTTCATGTATGACTTGAGGAAAAGGGTAGGATATGTCGGTTATTACAGTTCTTGTTTGGTGTTTAACGGAGTCGGTTACACTGGGGGTCTCTACTAATAAGCCCTCTGTGGAGGTTTAAAATTCATGTATGACAGCAGACGGATACTTTTAGAACTATACAGTTTGATTCGATTCTTTGGTATTTGGGATGTTCAGTCGTTAATACTTACGTGGGGTACCCAAACAAGTTCCTTGCTGTGAGGTCAAGGGGGGTTCATCTCAGGACCTATCAGCATATCTTGCAGCATTCCTATGCAATGCAGTCAGCGCGTAGAGGCTCCGATAGTTCTCAACGTCGTTTTCTCACATACAGTTCCCTCCCGAAAGGGAAGTTCATACTCAACAATGTTGTGTACCCCCACCCTCGGTACAGCCACGGTCAGTCACAGCGTAGGTTGGACAGCATGAGCAGGTCACATGAAACGGCAGTTTATAAATGCCGACTGGTTTCTACTCTACTGTCGATCCGGCCTCGGGATTCCACAGCATAAGAATGAGGTTCAGTGCGACATCACTTGTGTTATGAACACCTACCTAGTATCAGTTGGGTAGCTGAAGTAAGCCTCATAATTTGATCATTGACAAGAAAAAAGCAGCAATGGCTCAGGATGATTATCATTGAGTTGATACCATAGCCATTGTGAGCGGACTGCGCTGGTTTCACGGTCCAATCCAAGCAGATCAATATCTTCGTATCGCGAGAGTCAAGCTCAAGTTCAGCCACGAGCAATTCAAACCTTTAGAATCCCAAGACAAGACTACATATAATTCCCTCCCTAGAATATTGAGTCAATATGAACTCAAATTGTTCAATTCTTGTCTTGCAACCCCGGAGTGTTGTTGATATTGAGGTTTAGATATGTTTATGTAAGCAGCAACTCTCGGATTATTGCTTATCCGTCATTCTGGGAATTTTGCATCGCGAATTAGACTAACAATCGGATCACAAGAGCCACAAGGCTGTTATAATTCCTGCTCCAAGAACGTTGCTAGTAACGCGGAGCTCAGTCATGTCTCCAAGAACGAGTATTTGGGGCGCATGCAGAGCTCTCGCAATTCGATCGAGACCTATCGCCCCTCGACCAGCCCCATTCATCCAGTCTCTTCCGCGCAACAGATGGTATTCGAGCGAAGGAAACGATCATCCTCCGAAGGCAATTGATAATTCTCAAGAGGCTCAGAACTCCCAGGTTGGCTCAGAATCGAAGGATGAAGTTTCGGCAGCAGAAAATGGAGAGGCTGAGGTAGGACTTGGTTCAAAAGCTCCCATGTCTTGCGGCTAATGAGCTGCGATACAGGTGACTTCTATGACGTCTAGTACCGAAGTTATCGACGATGCGACACTCGAGCAATTATTTTATGGTGGCCGTACACAAACCAGCTCGGTTGGGGGTGCTGAGGGTGGCCTGACACCGGCACAGGAGGATGTTCTTTATCGAGAGGGTACTATTCCTTCGGCTGAGAAGGCTGAAGCTCTTGTTGCTGCAGCAGAGAATTCCGAGTTGGAGGCTACGGACAGCACAGAGATGCAAAACCCAGGACACAAGTTTGGTCTTCCCAAAAGGCCGTGGCCGCAAGGGTTCAATCTGAAGAAACGCTATCATCCTGTGTTGGAGCAAATTACCCGACTCCTCATGAGGGATGGTAAGCTCAGTGTTGCTCAACGAGTAAGTTCCGTCGATGAAATGAAATTGGAGGCAATTGGTTGACCAATGATTCAGAATATGGCGATTGTCATGAACTACCTCCGAACCGCACCACCTCCGATCTATAGCCCGAAATACCCTCTACTGCCCGGAACTCCACCGGCCGAGCATCTCCCTCTCAACCCGATTCTGTACATCACAGTTGCCGTAGACTCGGTGGCCCCTCTTCTCAAAATTCGCAACGTGGCCGGCGCCGGTGGTGGTGGCCGTGCACTTGAACTTCCCGTACCCCTGGGTGTGAGGCAGAGACGACGAGTAGCGTTCAAGTGGATTCTGGACGTAATCAACAAGAAGCCCTCCAAGGGCAGTGGGCGCAAGCAGTTCCCGTACCGGATCGCTGAGGAGATCGTTGCAGTTGTTGAGGGGCGCTCGGGTGTGTGGGAAAAGCGAAAGCAGGTGCACAAGCTGGGTACAGCGGCACGAGCTAATGTTGGATCTAACAAGCTCAAGGTCAAGAAGAAGATGTAGATTTAGACGAGGTGCAAATGGAACACCTGGTCCTCTGGATGTATAGTAGATGTGCAAAATATGTAACTATATCAAGATACTGATGAAAAGACGCATTTAATGTTACTGTACCTTGTATTCAGGGGAATCCGCAGACTGTCCCGAATCTCCAAGCTCAATAACATGGCACAGTAGCAAAGTTGTGACTGTTTCGGCATCGTCATATGAGTCAAAGCATGGTTTGGGGCTGTGCTTATTGGCGCTGTTATATGGTGGGAACGAAAGCCCAAGATATCGGAGGAAACCTCGGTAGCTGCCGAGAGCCCGGCCCCGGATCCGGAGTGCAGCGACACTCGAATCGCTGTAGAGAATACGGGATGCTTTGACAAGTATTCTCAGTTCGTAGTGAAATAAAACTCGCTTAGGTTTTAAGTAGTAGACGATGCTCAACAAGATATGGAGACAGTCGGTCCTTCTATGCGAAAATTGATTATGCTTACCCAGCAAGATAAGTTGATAATTAGGTGCATACGAACACGACAGAGTTGGGGATTTATATTCATGGATCAACTGGGCTGAAGATAACTCCAGTGATTCTTTTTACGCAGGGCATCATATGAATAGAAGATCATTCCACTCTCCCGGAGCCCCAGCTCGAGTCCGACGCCGGTGAGAAATCATTGTCCAATAATGAAACTTCGATTTAGAGGTGGCAGAATGATGCTTTCACATGACGACACAATCACTCGATAGTTTGGTCAAGGGAGGCCTCAGTCGGGGTTGAGCATATCTACTTGAGACTTGGAAACTCTGTTGAATCATCAAAAGCAAAGACCCCATTGGGCTTTCTCTTTATTTATTCTTTCTCATTAACCAAGCATAGTTATTCTTTGGGCTTTGGGCATCTTTAATTTCGGCTGGTGAGTTGATAACGATTAACCTCACGCAGTAGTGGTGACGCCGTCCACTTTTAAAATGCTTTAACCGACGTCTTACGCACATCATTGCCATAATGAGGGTTGTCACAGGCACTGACCTTAAATATTAGTCGGATCTTTAGTGCCCAACTTCAGGGCAAAAGTACGGAGGGAAGAAACAGTCCGAGATAGGTAGCGTGTATGTTTGGTCTACGATTTGTTACCAAGAGCGGTGACATATCAAGATGCAATTCGCGCCGTTTCATTACCCTACTCTCTAAACTTCCTACATTTAAACCTAATAATAAGCCTTCCCAACTGTTTTCATCCATCTTACTCCATCCTAGGTAGGTGTAGCTGCGTCTACCCCACTAACCCGGTGATCTTCCATACTTCTGTGGCCCAAATTGGGGGTTGCTGCGCCGCTTCGGTCTGGGCTCTGGACTCAAACACCTCTAAACTCTAGACTCCACGCCACTACTTCCCCAGAACCTACCTCCCATAAGGTAGATCCCACTGCCACTGCCGCTACCGCTACGGTACAAGTGCACGTCAACCTTTCTCCTCTCCCCTCTTCTCTCCTCTTCATACCCAGCTTCATTATCCCCGTCACACAACGAAGCAAGAATTATCACTACATTGACACTCGTATATTTGCCTCCGTTGCTCCTTTTGGTATTGCGACCTTGCGAACTAAGAACATTACGCCGCTATTGGGCGCTCACCAGCTTCACCGAGTGGCCTCTGACGTACCGCCCAAAGTCCGAGCACTATCATTTATCACGACTCTTACCGACATCACCACCGATTATAACCAGCATCGACTCAGAGCCAATCTGAGAGACGATAGAATACAAACTCATTCATTCTTGGCCACACGCAATGCCACCTTGTATCACATTTGCATAGGCATCTCTAGCATCTTCCTACGGAACCCCCACCAGACTATTTATCTTTGTGGGCGCAATCCTCGACACCGTTTGGTTGAGCTCTCGTCGCACCTCACCCTGCTTAGAAACTTTGTCTATTCTCTGAATACGAACATCTCGATTCGAATTTTCCGTCATCATGTCGCACAACCAGCAACCCATGAGCATCGAGGCTATGCTCGACATGGAGCGCAAGGAAGTTCTCGCCTTGCTCGAGAATCGGCCTCGTCCTGAGCCCTCCATGCCAGGAGCCATGCGATCTGCTTCACCCTATGCCACCCCTAGATCTCCCGTTCGGAGTATGTTGGATGTCGACGATCAGCCAACACCAAGCTCGCCACGGCAGACTGTGCGGAGTATGCTGGACACCAGTTCTCCTCCGCCACCAAAATACCGAAGCATGTTGGATACTGACACCCCTCTCGCTGGACCTTCGAGGCCTTCCGGGACCAGCACGACTCCTAATTCTCCAGTCATGACCAAAGCGACTCTCGTACCCAGTACCGTCGGACACACTCGCAGCTTCTCTGATGCAGCCTCGAACCCAGTCGATTTTGGACCTAGAGCAGCTGCTGCACGTAATGACCCCACCGCCGGGTATCAATTTTCAGATATCATTACGCGCAATAGCGGCCAACAACTTCCGAAGAGAAACACGCAGGGAGGTAGGAAGCCATCTGCGAATGCTCTGAGTGAGGCACTCCGCAACGCCGATCTCAGTGGCCTGCAAATCCCCGGAGAAAGTGATGGCAGGCGTTCCTGGTTTGGCGGGAGCAGCAGCAGTCAGAAGTCAAAATCTCCTCATAATCGGCTGGGGTCAAGGTCCAGGTCTCCAGCTCCTGTAACGCAAGTATTGGCGCCAGGTAAGGCCATGCTTGATGATGGCCGAATCGTGGATATCAGCAATGCATATCGAAGGTTATCTGATGCCAACCTAGCGTACGCAGGTGGTAGCTTGTCTCAGCTGCCTAGGCGCAACCGCGAGGACGCCCAGAGTGGAAGGATGATAAAAGACTACCTTAGCCCTGATGGCGAGCACCTTGGCTCAAGTGAGGAGGACGAGGCGTACTCATCCGATGACGAAGATCGTGGTCGTAAGAAGGCACCCAGATCACTTAACCCCGATGCAATTGGTGGGTCGGCAGACGACCCAAATAAGGAGCGACGAAAATCAATGAGTCTTCTCGCTGCTGCAGAGGAAGAGCGTAAGCTACCCCTCATCTCACCTACAAGTCGGTGATGCTAACTTTGTACCAGGAACAACAGTTGCAGCGAAGCAACCCAAGTATCGTTCTCTACTCGATGAGCCAGAAATAAAGATTACCACCCCTCTGGGCGAGAACACGCGGTTGAACAAAGGCGGCGGTGTGCATCCTAAGACTGCTTATGATCAGATGTCAACAGTGGCTTCTGCAAACGATTCAGATGAGGAGGCAGATATGGATGAAATCAAGCGGGCTCAAAATCTTTCCTGCTCGATGTCAGGCATTATCTCCACTTCTGAGTCTCACCGCGCTATCCGTATGATTTATCGTGGCGACTACAATAAGATTGTTCAGCAAGCTGAGGAGGAACACCACCGTCTGCGAAAGTATCTGGTCGCATCGGATCTGAGTGACGAATCGACACATGCCCTCGAATGGGCCATTGGAACGGTCCTACGAGACGGCGATACCTTGATATGCATCTACTGCGTGGACGAGGAGACCGGCATCGGTGGGGTCGACAACTCGATTCCCGATGATCCGAAGGCTATGAGAGAGCAAGCAGCTGCTATCAACACGGTAGCAAACTCGAGATCTGCTGCGCCCTCCATGTCTGCTGTTCCAGATTTCGTGAGGAACTCTATTCGAGGAGACTCCTCCAAGAACAACACCCCAAACACGTCTCCCGCGCCTTCAAGTCGAGGAGAAAGGGGTAGGGCGGAAGAAGAGCGGCGGCGAGCAGTCAAGGAGATTACAGACAAAGTGCTCCGTCTTCTGCGAAAGACGACTCTTCAGGTCAGAGTTATCGTGGAAGTCTTGCATTGCAAGAACCCAAAGCACTTGATCACAGAGGTCATCGACCATGTTAACCCAACTCTTGTCGTCATAGGAAGTCGAGGCAGGAGTGCACTCAAAGGGTACGTTAAATTAAGCGACGTTTCCACCATCGAGGCAATGGCAGCAGCTAACAGTAGACAGTGTCATTCTGGGATCATTTTCCAACTATCTGGTGACGAAGAGCTCGGTCCCTGTGATGGTGGCACGAAAGCGTCTCCGAAAGCAGGGCAAATACAGGGGCGTGAAGCCTGTGAACAATCTCAGTAACCCAGCAGCCCGAAGTTTGGCCAATGCTAAGATTGATTGAGCGAAAGAATCACGTCGAGGAGAAATCTGGTTCGTTATGGAGAGGCACATGCATGGGAAATGCTCTACGAGGCTTCATGATTTGTTATGCTAGGTTCAAGCGGCGCAAGGATTAGCAGTTTATCCTTAGAAACGGGCTTTGTTAAACATTAGGTAGTTGGCGCAAACCTGGTGATTGAAGGCGGAGGCGGAAGCGGAACCATAAACAGAAGTTGAAAGGATTCAAGATATTTTTGGGTAGAAACCGCTCGTTAGTTTATTATCGGTAGAAACAATCCAGATTATGAGTTTAAAATCGCAATGTGGTCTTTGTATCCGTACAGCTGTGAAGAGTTGCATGAACCCATGGGGTTGGTTTCAGTGTCTTAAGTGACATCACGTGTTATCTATTAATATACGTCTATGTTTATTCCCATCACCCAATTCGACTCATGCATTTATAGGATTTAAGCTTGCACTCTTTTGAACCAGCGCTGGCGTTCTCGCGTTGACTTGAAATATCTGACCGTTTTTTTCGCATCTGCCCAACCTCTCATTAGGTATGCCTCGGAGGAATGAACAGAAACAGAGCAGAACCAACGGCAGCTTACTACAGTATCTTATTCATACGAGATTCGCCACAGGGATTCTGACACATTTCATTGGTCTCTCAACCCGTAACCCTAGGGAATTTAAGCCTGTGACTCGCTTGAGCTTCGCCTCGTATGGCCCTGAACTGGGCCTAGACTAGGCCTTCTCTCGCGTCTCGCCTGGACCAACAGCCAACACGACCAACTGAGCAGCAGGAGGCTGAACTGAAACGACCCTTAACTACGGACGGACACTGACACAGGCTCGAGAGGCAGTAGAGCATGAAAGTGCTCCACCACAATTATCACCTCTTTATGGCTTGACGATCTTGATATTTGTCTGCCTACCAATCTGACTTGTCTGTCCTATTTTTTATTTTCCTGTCTCGCTTTCTGATCCGCAAGCAATTATGAGACTTCTCAATACCAAGACGCTACAGCTTGAGAGCTTAGAAGAGGGGTCCGAAAAATACGCCATCCTGTCTCATACGTGGGGTACAGATGAGGTCCTTTTCGGTGACATACAGGATCCCACGCGCATGGAAGAGATTCGCAAGAAGAATGGTGTAGGTTACCGCAAGATAGTGCAGTCCTGCGAAAAGGCTCTCAGCCGCGGCCTCAACTATCTCTGGATCGATACTTGCTGCATCGACAAGTCCAGTAGCGCTGAGCTCTCAGAAGCCATCAATTCTATGTTTCGCTGGTACAACAACGCGGACATATGCTATGTCTACCTCACAGATGTCTTTCTACACGCCGTAGGCATCGGATTGACGTCTGGTCTGAAGCAGAGTCGTTGGTTCACACGCGGATGGACACTCCAGGAGCTGCTCGCGCCTGATGAGGTGGAATTCTTCGATCACAATTGGACGCCCATCGGCGACCGACATTCTTTGGCTTCGACAATCAAGGAGATTACAGATATTGATGAATCGTTTTTGGTCAGGCCCGACGGGAAAAAGGATCGCAAGATATCGGTCAAGCTCCAGCGTGAAAACTTGGCCACAAGGATGGGCTGGATGGCCCACAGGGAAACAACCCGAGCTGAAGATATAGCGTACTCTTTGCTTGGAATTTTTGGAATCAACATGCCCATATTATATGGCGAGGGCTCCAGGGCCTTTCTGAGATTGCAGGAAGAAGTTCTCAAAAAGTCGCAGGATCAGTCTATACTTGTCTGGAGATGGCCCTTGTCTCGGAAGCCTGAGGAGAATACCCACCGAATGCATTTCCTCGCTGACAGCCCAGCCAACTTTAACCTCCGCACATATGCAGGACAAGAGGACTCGGGCTTGTTTAGTGTCAGGTTGACAGATCAAGGGCTGGTCCTTCGAGTGTGGAAGTGTCCGTGCAAACTGACGCGTTGGAACCATGACAAGACGGAACTCAAGGAAGCCGATGATCGATGGTTGGCCGTCCTCGACTGCAGTCTGTCTCCGGATACTCTTTCCAGACCAGCTATAATTCTCAGTGAGAGTCCTTATGCTGAAGGTGCTTTTCGACGAGACCCTACGAGCGTGATCATGGTGATAGAACATGATCAGAATAAGTCCGGGTATTTGGATACCGGTGGTGATAGAAACGGTGAGCAATGGCCAACAATAGTGTTTTCGTGTGGATATCAGACTGACCGCCTTAGCAATATATTCCATTGAATACAAACCTGAATTCAAGACGGAGACAATTCTGCTTGAGTCGGATTCTATCGAGCCAGATGCTCGTCTGCGAGGAAGCTTTCCCTTCAAGGTCAACATGACTCTCAAAGACCGCGAGCTTAAGCAGCGTGCGGCTTATACCGGATCTCAGCGATATATCGTGGCCGGCAAGCTCGCCAACAAACCAACACAAAACCCCATATACGGAGTTTTATTTCTTGGAGCTGACGATAAGGACACCGAGCTCGTGGTATGGTGGGGTCTAATAGAAGAGGGCACAGCCATGTACGACGTACATAATCGCCACAATGGCCCTCGAGTCTGGAGTAACAGTGTTCCAGTGTGTTTCGCCCAGTCGTGGAAAAACCTCACGGGCTCAGAGACTTGGGATGCCAAGCTCGCGGAGTCGCTGGCTGTGGATATGCTCTGTGAGGAATTTCCCCTTCCGTGGAAGGGAACGGAGAGGCCTTCGGTGGTAGAGGTGGAAGACGGCTTGAATCTGCAGAACGCCCTCAACGATCAGAAGCCAATGGCGACAGAAACGGTGATCGAGCTGTTCACCCAGTGTGCCCAGCCAGTAATTGAGTGCATCGGCTGGGGTATGAGGCTCAAGGCGTCAATGAGAAGGATGGAGTTTTTGGGACGGCTGTGCTGTGAGTTGGCCATCGAAGAGAAGAACCCCAATGTCGAGAACGATGCTGGAAACTATGCATAGGTAGACATGGTGGCTGTATCTATAGGCTGACATAGCTTTGTATGAGCATGAGATGATTGTATATCAGAAGAAAAGGATGGCGGTAGTTATTAGTGAAGATAGACAGGCTACAGTTCATATGCATGATGGTTATATAAACTCTAGGAACCGTTGCAGCCTAAACTTTGGGGAGAATAACACGCTATGAGTTGAGCATCAGGCATCTTTGTAGTGATTCTGGGCCTCTCATCACTGTAGATACCATGGCCTCATCCCTTCCGCTTCATCCGTCATTGCATCTTGGCCTACATCAAGACCAAAGACACAGACCAGGTCCACTTTTGTAACAAATGGCCCACAATCAACAACAAAGCGTTGCCAGCGTATCAAGAGCGTGAGCGTCGAGTCATAATTGCGGTGTTATTGGTCCTCGTGCCCAAAAACAACACGGTCGCGATGCCCTGTGAATGATGACGGAATTTGCCTCCATAACAGACAGACACGTTATAGAGTCGTGAATACGTCTCAGTTTCGTGTAGTGGATCACCTTATAAAGGGAATAAATAGTCTTATCTCTCAGGATCAATAAACAAAGAGCACCATGTGACCGTCGCGTGTTAAGCCTAAGGCGCGTTAAGTGCTTCCGAAACAAGACTAGTGCGGGGGGCTCGAGAAGTGGTCTTGTTCTGCACGGTTGGCGGGCTTGATTGGATGTTATGCGTTGTCTAGGGGGGAAGGAGGGCCCAGCCTCGTTGATTTTGGGTCTTGGGGGGGAAGTTGCGGATGAATATGTGAGTAAAGGCAAGAGCGAGTGAGTGAGTGAGTGAGGTGCATCAGTTATTGTCTTAGTAAATGTCAGGTAGTAACTGAATAACCATTTGTGTTTCATGTCTAACTTCCTTCCTTCCTGCTCTTCAACTTTCATCCTTCCTTTCCCCTTCTCATCCACATTCCCAGGCTGCTCAGTCGGTCAAGGCACCTGCGGCCCCATCCTTCTTTCTTTCTCTCTTCTATCCATATACCTACACTCAAATATTACCTTACCCTTGCACAAGGAAGTTTGGAATATCGTTCCTGAGCTTCTATTTGCCCCTTCTATCTCCTCTCTACAGTAACCATCCATCCAATCATCATTCCATACCATACCATACCATATCAAACAATCGATACTCATTAACCTCAAGACTTCACAACCGTTTTTGTCATAACCCACTCACATTATCTTATTCAAGGTCAATTCAGGTCAATTCAGTGGCAGAGAAAGCCGTATATCACTATCACTCAGCTATCGTCTCTATGACTTCCTTCTTCACAGTCAACAACAACGTCTCGCTCGTCAGCATCACTATTGCTCCAAGCACGTATCTTATCACTGTTGCTCTGCTTCTTCTCTTTGCCATTATTTACGTCCCCCGTCTTTTGGCTTGCCGATTTCCTAATCTGGGCATACCGTTGCCATCGCTGGCTTCAATATTAAGGCCAATACTTGGAGACCCAACAGGCAGTCAAAGACAGCCAACCAAACCTGAAAAGGCTCTCCCGGAGCCACCATATGCCGCCACTGGACTTGTATTCGAGGATCAGCAGCAACTTGTCATCTCTGGGCAGGATATCGTCCTTGCGCAGCGCCGCCATTACCTCCAACAACAACAACTAGCTCAACAACAGCGACTTCTCCTCGAGAAGCAAAAACAACTTGAGTTTCAACAAGTAGAATATCGTCGTCGTCGGGATTCACACCAGGACTCATCGCCATCAAAAAGACCTACCGACAATGGATCCCCTCGAAGGTCTAGACGCCAGCTTACAGGACTTCGATCTCCCACCAAGTCCATCGCTGCCCCATCACTCAGCTCACCGCAGCGAAGCAGCAATGACAGAAGGGGATCTCGAGGAGTCGGAGACCGCTTCCGCGAGTGGGTACTCACCGCCGGCGTGGCGAAGGCTGGGAAACGGAGATCGGAGTAGTGGCTTCTGGAGAGCATCTCAGGACTTTATGCACCGAGGGATGAGCACGCTCAGGGAAAGTTCCCCTGAACTGGATGACAGTGAAGACGATGGCGTCCTAGAGAGAGCCATTCAGACAAGGCTGCCCAGAGGGAGCCAGAGTCCAGGCAAAGGCAGGAGTATGAGCCCTGAGAAAACGGATGACCCCACGATTCAGTTTCAGCTCCACGAGAAGACAAGTCCTTCAGGAGAGCTGAGATTGCACGAAGCGACACCAGATAACTGTAGGTGAAGTTGTGGCCAGATCCCAGATACATACCCTATCTAATACATGTCAGACATCCGCTTTGCCGTCCGTGCCGAAGTTCAGCATCGCACTGAACCTATTGAGACAGCCATCAACTTCATACGTGATCACTACAAAGCTCTTACTAGGACATGGTCAACAACTTTCACCACCATCATCATTGCCTTCTTCTCTGTCTCCATCTTCAAGTCTCTCTTGCAGCCCGCTGCCCCACGTCCAGTTGGCGATCTTGTGAAAGTTGCAGGACTAGCTCGGTCATTCGAACCCCTCATCTATTACTCTGAGCATGCCGTCTCCCAAGTACATGATCTACAGGCGACCAGCGTTGCTGTCTGGGATCTTGGTGAGAGTGTGCGTACAAGTGATATGCGCGATGCTCCTAGAATCGTGGCAGACCTAGATGCTCTCAGTGAGACTATGAAGACCTTGGCCATTGAGATGACCAAATTCTTTGCTAGAGTCGATGGTGATATTGATGGGTAAGTCCTTAGTTGGAAATTATCTTGACCATTCTAACATCTCGCAGCATTCTCAACGTCATGGATTGGGCCAAAATGCACCTCAACCGCCTCAAATCATCCCCTTCCCCTTCAACTATCTCCTCAGCCTACGACAACATTCATAATCTTCTCTCCCAAGCACATGTCCTTGAGGATGCCTCCGGCTCTCCTACCACCCTTGGTCGCTTGGCCAGCCACATATTTGGCCTCTCGAATCCGCAAAGGGAGCAACGCATGGTGCAGCTCCTCTTCACCGAATTTCTTTCTGTCCTTGAAGACTCAATCCAAGCTGAGCTACAACATAGCGTCACCCTATTCGCCCTTTTTGAAGCTGTGGATCATCACTTCCTGAATCTTGCCCGCACTGTTGTTCGCGAATCGTCTGCTCAGGAAGAACTTCATGCCGATATGCTTTCGAGCCTCTGGACACGACTCCTTGGTACAAGAGCAGCTGAATTACGTAAATTTGAACAGAATCGTCTGTTGTTACGTGATGTCCGGGACAAGACAGTGCGCAATAAAGGCATTCTTGTTGAACACAACGGCAAACTTTTGACTTTGAAAGCGTCCCTAGAAACTCTTCGCAGCAAACTCGTCTCGCCTCTTGTTCGCGGTGTCAACTCTACAACACTCACATTAGAGGATCAGATTCATGGTCTTAGCGATGTGAGCGATTACCTCGGGGATGTCAGAAAACAGCAGAAGGGTAAAGTCATGGAGACTCTGTTTGGTAGCGTACCCAGCAAAAAGTATGCAATCGAAGACAGGCCCGGCACTGTTGTCGTAAATCCCCTCTGAGGACGCACGAATTCTTTGAGACCCTAAACTACATGTTGGGTTTCTCTAATGCTAGGTTTCCCTTCCGACTTTGGAATGCAGTCACTTATCAAGCGTGTCTTGTATACCATTCGGTCTGAAGGATCTAGGCCCCTTGTCCTGGCAGGATGAGGCTGCTGGAATATGATTGTCCAACAAACCTTTGGATTTCACTGCTCTGTAGGTACAGGACAGGAATTTTGTTTGGGCGTTGGGTAAATCTACACTGACATGGTTCATTGCATATAACGGATAGCCTCTACTTTATACCTCTTAGTTTCAATTTACAAGTTAGCATTTTTACGATACGTACATGTACAAGGCATCACATTGGACCGATGTTTCTTTCTCACGATGGCGGGACACACATATAATAGTAACTTAAACATGTCTCTTTCATTAGAAACCCTAACCGTATAAAACCTCTGCGTTGATCATGCCTGCAAACGAGGACCATTGGTAGGGGGTATAGGCCAACAGCCAGAGTGTCAGAAAACCGTCAACGCCGTCCTGGTGGGTTCTCCCGAAAGCGCCGACGCCGTTGCTGTGAGCAAGCGACGGTTCGCGACGAGAGCCAGCCACCGTAAAATCCCCAAACTTTTGAAATCTCCCTTCCTGAGAAGAAATAACAACCAAGTCTATCTGTACATAATGCGCCCCCTCGGGTTGGGTAACACAAGGTCGTAAAGCATGTTTCGTTGCTGATTGTTCCATAAATTGCCTTGTAGAGGCATTCGTCGTTCCATTTGAGGGGGTTGCCCAGTCAGATAAGCATGAAAAAAAAAAAAGAAAATGATAGAATTTTGATGAAATTGGAAAATGGCTTAAGCCTTGGTCTCTTCCTCCTTCTTAGGCTCACCGCTCTCGCTACCCTGGGCCTTGACGTACTCGTCATAGACAGCCAGGGCCTCGTCGACCTTGGCCTTGAGAGCGGCATCGTCCTCGATACTGTGATGACTGTTAGAGTCTGGTCATGGTTTGTGGGAAAGTAGATAAACTTACAGGTTGACAAGCTCGGTGTTATCCATCTCTAGAAGCATACCGGTGATCTTGCCAGCAAGCTCACCGTTAATGGCTTGGATCTTGGGGAAGATCAGCTCACCGAGGATCTGCTTCTGCTGAGCGGGAGGAGCGGCAGCAAGCTGCTGCTGGAGCACATTAGGGCCGGCACCCTCGGCAGCACGACCTCCTTGAGGTGCGTTGCCGTTACGTCCAGGTCCGCCTCGGCCACCCTGCTGGCGGTTGTTAGGAGGGAATCCAGCCATACCGCCAGGCATGGGAGGACCACCGGGCATGTTCTGAGGACCACCACGACCGCCCTGAGGAGCGCCACGGCCTCCAAGAGCGGCTTGCTGGGCCTGCATAGCAGCCATGAACTGAGGAGTACCAGGCTGGCCAAACTGGGGAGGGAACTGGCTAGGCATGCCGTACATGTTGGGAGGCATCTGCTGAGGAACACCACCACGGCCACCCTGCTGAGGGTAGCCAGGGAACTGACCGGGACGACCACCCTGAACACCAGGCATTCCCATACCAGGCTGAGGGAAAGGAACACCACGACCACCCTGAGGCATGAAGCCGGGCTGCTGGCCAGGAGCAAAGTAAACAGGGGGTTGCATGTACTGCTGGGGCATACCGGCGGCGGCGGCGGCCTGCTGCATACGGAGTTGGTTGCGAGCTTGGATGCTAGCCTCAAGCTGGCTCTTTCGAACATCCTTGCGCTGGGCCAGAGCGACGTACAGAGGCTTGTTGTTAATCATACGCTGGTTCATCTCAGCGACAGCCTTGGTAGCATCGTCGGGGTTGCTGAAGCAGACGAATCCGAAGCCCTTGCTCTTACCGAGCTTCTTGTCCGACTTCTTCTCAGTCTTCTTATCATCTTTAGCCTCCTCGCCCTCCTTGGTCTCCTCGTTAGCCTCTTCCTTGGCTTCTTCATTGTTCTCCTTGTCCTTGTCATCCTGAGCCTCCTCCTTCTTGTCCTCATCACCCTCAGTGGGGGTCTCACGCATCACCTTGGCAGAGGTAATAGGACCGAACTCGGAGAACATCTGGCGGAGCTTATCATCGTCAACATCGTCATCGAGGTTCTTGATGTAGAGGTTAACGCCCTGGTACTTGTTGGCCTTCTCCAGGCGAGCAGCCTCATAAGACTTGCGGAGCTCCTCCTCGCGCTCGTGCTTCTTCTGGGCGCGGCCAACGTACAGATCCTGGCCATGGAAATCGTTGCCGTTGAGGTCGTCAACAGCCTTGGAGGCACTCTCGTGAGTGGTGAAGTTGACAAAACCGAAACCTCGGCTCTTGCCCTCCTGATCACGAGCGAGGGATGAAGAGGTGACGTCACCAAACTTCTCAAAGAGCTCACGGAAATCATCCTCAGTAACGTCAGGGGCAATGTTCTTGACGTAGACGTTAGTGAAGTTGGCCTTCATCTCCTCAAACTTGCTCTGGCGGTCCTTCTTGGGGATATGGTGGCCGACATAAACCTTCTTCTCGTTGAGAAGCATGCCGTTGACATGCTTGATAGCCTGGGAGGCAGCCTCATCGGTCTCGTAGTGAACGAAACCATAGCCCTTGGAGTTGCCATTCTCGTCCTGGGCGACCTTGCAGCTCAGAATGTTACCAAAGGCAGCGAAGGTGTCGTGGAGAGCCTTGTTGTCAATAGCGACATCAAGGTTCTTGATGAAAACATTGCCCTGGCCGTTCTTGCGAAGAGCAGGGTCACGCTGAGACCACATGATGCGGCAGGGGCGTCCCTTGATCAGGGTGTAGTTGAGCTCCTCAAGAGCCTTCTCGCCATCAGCAGTAGCATTGTAGTTGACATAGGCATAACCAAGGGAGCGGCGGGTGACGGCGTCACGGCAGACACGGATAGAGGCGACGGCACCGATCTGGGAGAAGAGCTCGAAGAGCATAGCCTCAGTAACGGAGGGGTCAAGCTCGCCGACGTAGAGAGAGGCAGAGTTCTGGGGGTGAGGAGCAGCGGAGGTGGGGGTAGGAGCAGCAGCATCGTCAGCGGCGGCAGCGACACCGGTGTCGACAGCAGGAGCCTTGGCATCACCACCGTTGAGAGAGGTGTTGTTGAGGTCGTTGGCGAGCTGGTCAACAGCGCCGGGAGCAGCGTTGGCGGCCATTGTGAATATCGGTTTTCTAGGGTTGAGTATACCTGCAATGAGCAGTAGGGTTAGCAAATAATCAAGCAAGCGCTTCGACAATTATAGCGAGTTTGAATATTGGGTATGAAAAGAGAGAATGAAAAAAAAATCGATTCATAAAGAGGAGGAGGAATGACAGGGCTAGGCATACCTGTTTAAGAAGCCGACAGTGGAGAAAGTTCGCGTGGTACTTGACCTTGAGCGAACAAAGACGAGGGAGCAACGAACAAAGCGATGCAGCGCGACGATTTGAAGAGTCTTTGATTACGAGAGAATCAAAGCCAGAGTTGAAAGAAGTCGTCGGAGGAGGAAAAGTCACTCGGGCGGTGGGTGTCGCGAGAGAGACAAAGAGAGAAGAGAGGTCGTGAGATGAGGTGAGGGGGTAGTAGTGGTGGTGTTGGTGGGTTGTGTTTTTTGGGGGTTTTTTCAAGTTTTTTTTGTGTTTTTGTTCCGAGTGGAAATGAAGTGAGCAGAAACAGAGAACTAGTACGAAGACCGTACCTCTGGACTAACTCGACTTATATGGGTTTTGGGGTTGAGTAATAAGGTTGGTTTCGTGGTTGAAGAAGGAAGAAAGAGAAATTTCGGTCGTGATAGAATATTTTTTGCTTAGCCTTGGCTGCACTGTAGACCTAAGACCAAGGTACGTACCGTACTGATTTGGTCATGGTAGAGGGGGAGGGATTGGTGGAGTGAACCTGCCAGAATTAATAGGCACCTTGAGGAAGTGGGGTACATGCCAACTGCTAGTGATAGGCTGCTGGGTATCGTAGAGGTCTTTCACTAACAGTTGAGGTAGGCCAGGCCACTGTACAGTGATAAGGAGCGGGCGGTACGTGCCCTACTCACCCATCTCGGCAGTGGCCAAGATACAAGCGGCGCCCCCGGGACTGGAAAAGGCAAACCGTTCAAAATTTTGTCACTTGTTGGAAGCTAGTAAACGGCCCATGCTGTCACTGGTCTGGGCTACGATGTAACAGAGAAAACTGTGTGAGGAAGCAATTTTTGCTTTTGCTGTGTGTGTTTGCTAATCTTGATGATGACGACTTATCTTCAGTGTCTCACTGTTCAAAGTGATCCACTTGCAGTTGAAATGGCATTTTTCTTGTCGCTTCGGCCGGGGTATCACTGTAAAAGCAATGTACGTGCATAACTACGAACCTATTACTAGGCGCTTCATTAGATCCAGCATGCCATGATGCTTGGTTTCTTCACCGCCAAAGATAGGCATACAGATTTATTACGGCGCATAAACTCAACAAGTGGACTTTCCTTCGGGTCAAGGTTCATTTGACAGTGCAATTTCCGGACGTCACATGAGAGGTATAACATGAGAAGGTGCAAGTATTTAGGACTGAAACAATAACAAGCAAAAATTCCTGCCATCGATAGGCGTTCTATGCAGTTACACGGGACTCATGTCCTCTTCAAAACGAAGCCACCCCAACAGGGTTCGAGGTCTATGGGAAGATTGTCACGCAATGTTTATGATGATTGAAAATGTCGTGTCATAAGAAGAGTATGGGCCTGCTTGTAACTAGTTTACTTCCATAATATGACTATTAAATATTTATACACAACCCTCATGATGGAAGCTTTTATTCACCAAGTTAGTAGTTGACTAAATAAGAGTGTTATAGTTTATTGAAACTCATTAACAAAAATACGCATAAATTATCAGATTCCTCAAAACGACAAAGTCCCAAAGGTATGATCGACCAGGTCTTATCATAGAACTAAATCTAGAACTTACCAAGACTTTGTATATCAGCATTTATAATCAGTGTATCATAACAATGTTCAGAACAGCTAAAGATAAAATACTCTCCGCAGAAAAAACGAGAGCAACTTCGCACGCATAGCTCCTCCACAATTGACGCATAATCGTGCTCAGGGTGTGGAACATGGCAATTCGCATTTGCGTATTCCGCAGTTGCTCAGTGTAGTTGGTCTTATCTTATCGCAATCCCGGCTCAGACAAAGGTGAGGTCACCTCAAAGCCCATCCCCACCAAAGCATCTCCAAACTCCGAACGCGGCATTGGGCAAATAGCATCTAAAATAGACCAGGCCGCCGCTCGTCGCTGACTGAGCTTCTAAGCTGAATCTTCTAGAAGCAGACTCGACACATATTCACGACGGGTTCGACGGCTGGGGCCATTCAACCATGATATCGTTGCCTGCCTACCTACCTAAATATACTCTCGACTCACTGAACCTCTTCGCTATCCTCCCGTCCCGTCCCGTTCCCCATCCCGCGTCACAACCATGTTCTCGACATTTACGGGCAACTCGAGGCGCCCCCGAAACGTCAACCTGAGCGGCGCCACCGGGAATCCCTTCACCAATACTTCGTGGTCACCATCAGCTGTCTCGAACACAACAAAGACCGTTTCAAACGCACAGGCCGAGCGTGAGAAACGACAAGCTGATCGGGAAAAACTAAAGGCAGCCGGCAAGATACAGAGAATATGGAGAGGCTACAAAACAAGAGCCGAGCTGAAGGAGTCTCAGAGGAGCGCCTTTGATGCTCTGTATAAATCAGGGTCTGGTCAGAATCCTCCTGAGAGGCTTCCTAAAGCATTCGGACTGCTTCTATCTTTCTTCAGCCTGCGACGAGATGACGACATACAGCGAGCTATTTGTTATGCACATGATACCGAGTCTGTGGACCTCGAAGCAGTTGCTCCTTCAAATGTTTGTCCGTCACAAGTAGGATGCCTTGTTCAACTGCTTTTACAGGCCTTGGACAGGTCTTTATCAATAGGGTACGTGACTTCGTTTATCACTGGTTCCATCTGGCCATTGTCTAACTAGTAAACTGTGCAGAGATCTTTCTGGCGATACCCATCTTCTTTTTAAACTCGTTCTTCGCATCGTTACGAAGAACCCCGATTTACTCGTTCCCGTAATCAACAGTTACTATACAGTAGTCGCAAAGCTATGTCAATTTCAGAATCTCAGTGGACAGTGGCAAGACCTTATGCTTCAAGCCATTTCTAGGCCACTCGAGTCAGTATCTCACCAAGGCAAGTCTCCAGATGAGGATTCTTGGTATTTCACTAACGCTTTCCAGGGACATCACAAGTTTATCGTGCATATGCCTTCTCTTTCTTGGCCAAGAATAATCTGTACTTCTTTGAAGAAAACATCTCCAGCTTATCCAACACGGTCAGAATTTCTGATCTTGCAAAGGCGATAGCCACAGAGCTGTCCTCTCGATCGAGCGAGAAAAACTCTGAGGATGCTCAACTCTGGCAGCTCGCCCACTTCATCGATTTGAGTCGCTTTAACGCCAACAATCGCAGCGGCTCGGGTGTTTTGGAAACGCTTTACGCTCAATTATCTGGCCTGTCTTCTACCATCAGTGTCCGGTTGTTGGCAAAGTCAACAGATAACGACGAGAATAGCTCTGACGAACCTCTGGTGCCATCACTAGACCCTTATATTACTGCTAGACTCATGTCCCTAGTGGATAGCAATGGCATTTCGCAAACGTTACACGAATTCTCAACCAACCTGGCAGGATCCTCTTCGCAAGAGTATCAAAGTACGAGCCTTTTGGCTGGGTATATCTTGACCCTGCTCCGATGCTTCCCTACAAACAGCGACGACATACGCATGCGCCTCTTCCTTGAGGAAATTCCTACGATCTCTGGTGATATCCCAACGATAAAATTTCTCTGGCACATTATGAGCGAAACGGCGGTCTTCGAGAAGTTGAGGACTGAGTCAGAGCCCCCGCTCAACGTCCTCCGCAGGTATCTGGGTGTTACATCAGAGATTTCGAACTCCCTAGAAGAGGAACAGGACTGGCGAATCGCCCTCTTGTTCCTTGAGCTGTACATCTTCATTCTTCGTTTGAGCGATGACGAGGATTTTTTCAGTGGTATTGACCCACGGATCATGGAGCAAAACCAATCAATATCGCGCATTCGATCTTGCAGCCTGTCTCTGGAGGACGTCAAAATGCTGACGAGCTTTCTGAAGAATACTGCATTTGTTCTTCACTACAGAGCCCAAGACCTCTCCAAAACTGCTGATAGCCTCGAGGCAGCCTCCAGATATCGTTTTGATACCTACCTTGGTTCTGGACAACCTTCAGCAATGATACCAGAGGAACCTTCATCCCCCACAAAGAGTCCGACAAGGCTTGATATCGACAGCCTACGAAACATTATCACAACAGCTATGAAGATGCTGTATGAAAGAGATTCGAGGAAGCAATTCTTACCCACAGATCATTGGCTCATGACCTCAAAACTCGACCAGTCAGACTTTGTCAGTGCTGTGATTGCAGAGGAAAAGCGACAGATCGATGAAGACTCTGATGCCAGCGATGAAGGCAGTGAAAATGAGGATGGTCCAGGTCTTTACTCCACCATTGTTGGCCAGCGACTGTCACGACATGCGAGACTCGAGAAACTCAAGGCTCAGCAGATTCGAAGTCAAAGAGAGCGCAAGTTAGCAGAGATGAAGCCCAAGCTGGAGATTCTAAAACACATGCCGTTTGCAGTTCCTTTCGAAACCCGTGTTCAGATCTTTCGTCACTTTATCCAACTAGATCGACTGCAACGAGGGGAAGGCAGCCAGGCATTTTTCGCCGGTCCGTTTGCGAAGCATCATGCACAGATTTCACGTAAGAGTCTCTTTGACGATGCATATAAGCAATTCTACGAGATAGGAGACGATCTGAAGGGCCCTATCCAGATCACATTTGTTGATCAGTTCGGCGCCGCCGAGGCCGGTATCGATGGAGGAGGTGTTACCAAAGAGTTCCTTATCAGCGTAGCGACAGAAGCGTTCAGTGCTGAAGGTGGTAGAGGCATGTTCACTTCGAACGAAAAGGGACTTCTGTACCCTGATCCTACAGCTCTCGACGTTATTCGGGAAGAATTGCGCCATGCCGGAATGACAGAAGCCGACAGCACATTCCGAGATATGATATCAGATTTACTCAGGCGATATGAATTTCTTGGCAGGATCGTGGGCAAATGCATGTATGAGGGCATTCTCGTTGACCTGGCTTTTGCTGGCTTTTTCCTCCTCAAATGGACATCGACAGGGCCCAACGATGAGAATACTTACAAAGGTAGCGTGAATGATCTTCGAGACATGGATGAAGATCTCTACAGAGGCATGCTGCGACTCAAGAACTACCCTGGGGATGTTTCTGAACTGGGAATCGACTTCACCATCGAGGACCAGGTTTCAGACCCTAAAGACCCAGTGAAGACCGTCACCAGAAAGCTTATAGCCAATGGCGATCAGATCCACGTTACGAACGACAACCGCCTCTTGTACATTTCGTATGTCGCTCGGCACCGTTTGGTTGTTCAGCCAGCACCACAGACCTCGGCCTTCTTGCGCGGTTTGAGGTCTATTATCCGCCCGTCGTGGCTGTCTATGTTTAACCAGTCGGAGCTGCAGCGCCTTGTCGGCGGCGACTCATCCGAGATCGATATCGAAGATCTCCGGAAACATACCATCTACGGCGGTTTATACCAAATTGGCGATGACGGTGAAGAGCATGAAACAATCAAGTTGTTCTGGAAAGTCATGCACAGCTTCACAGATGATCAACGCCGTGCCGTTGTCAAATATGTCAGCTCAACGCCCCGGGCCCCTTTGTTGGGCTTCTCACAACTGAAACCATTGTTCAGTATTCGGGATGGGGGGACAGACGAGGAGAGACTGCCCAGTACTAGCACATGTGTTAACCTACTCAAACTACCGAGATATACGTCAGAGGCGACGCTTCGCGAGAAGTTACTTTATGCTATACAGTCAGGGGCAGGTTTCGACCTAAGTTAAGTGGACATTGATCCTTTTCTTTTTTTTCATGAATCAAGAGGCAGATGAGAGGTGTTTTATTTGCGTTCGTATCAGAAATGCATGTTTAGGAGTTATGGCTATGATGAGACAACGGTGGCTTTCGGCATACGTATTGTATGAGCTGGTCATTAGACAGACAATCACACTGAATGTTTTATGGCAAGCTGATAGTTAAACAACATGTTATGTGAATCAAAATCGAGGATCAAATTAGACATGTAGGTGCATGTTGTTTTCCTCGCTCACCAAGGACGTTTGTGCAACTGAATCTTGGCTCGTGCAGAGCTTCTTATTACAAATTAATAAATCATTTCTCATCAACACCCTGGTAGCTCCTGGCTATTAATGTTGGTTTCCGTTTATACAAGTCCATAATCATTTGTCCAAATAAGCCATTGGCCCACGAGAACCTTTGTTCTGTCAGTACGCATAACACTTCAGCTCCGGCGGCATGACTTACCACGACCTTGTCCAATGCTTCTCGTTGTGACTATTAACTGTCTCGTGAATGAGACCGAGCCCGCTCGTTGAGTTCATCAACTGTCGTATACCATCCACGATCTCTTCGTCATCTTCAGTCGTCAAAAGCTGGACGATGAGCCCCATAGGCCATGCCATGCCTGGACCGAGATGAGGGCCACCTGTAGCATTCAGAACAGGTCCTCGGGCATAGTAGGGGTTATATGAGCTTAGCACAAAAGCGCGTGTGTTGTCGTATACGTGCTGCGAGACTGGTTCGTAGCCCAAGTGCGGAATACTCAAGAGGGAAGGAATGTTGGCGTCGTCCATGAGACTATATGATCCGAAGCCATCGATCTCATAAGCATACATCTCTCCGAAAATAGGGTGCTGGATAATAGCATGTTTGTTAATCCCAACTTCGATATTAAAAGCCAGCGCCTCCATCTCCTTGGCAACCTTCTCATCCAAAGGTCTCATTATCTTTGCGCATGCAGTGAGGTAGCGTGAAAACATCATATTGGCAGGGATGAAGTACTGGTAGATGCATGCGTCGTCGGATGGTCGAAAGAAACTGCGCACGAGGCCAATATGACCCTTGACAGGCGCGCCATGGCCATGGTTAGAAACAGTCTCTGAGGCACTGTCAGAATTTCGCAGCCATGTATATGCAGGCTTCTGCACTCTGCCCTGATCATCGTATGTCCCTTCTTGCATATGCTTCGCGACCCTCAAGATTGCCTTGACGGCCTCGACCCAGCCGAACTTGCCAAAGAATTCGCCATCCTCAGTTTCATCGTAGTAGTCCCATGATAACTGAAGAAACGCTGCAAGAGAATCAAGTTCATATTTGCACTCGAAGACGAAACTGGGGTCATATTTCGGACTGACGGTGTCTCGAGGTTGGAGAGATCGTTTCACACGGCGAAGTTTGGCTTCAGGTGGAGGATGGAAGGCATTACAGAAGGGAGATTTTGTTATATATCGGGCTTGGAGGTTTATGGCTCCGCGGAAGAGAGAGGCGATGTCGTTCTCATCGGACGGGGGGCCTCTGTTGGAGGAAAGGATTGACTTGTATGATTGGAGCTGATTTGCACTATCTCTCAGCCAAAGAGCGTTTATATCACCTGTGGTTATAAAAGCCAGCTGATGAAGCGTCAGCGGAGTTTATCGTATGATTTTGGACAAGAAGCATAATTTACCTCTTCATCAGGGTTATCAGCAGAAGTGCCTTGCCATTTCACAGTTGTGTCGAGTGTATTAGGCCATGTGTTGAGAAACAAACGATACAGATCTGGATCACCAATCGCTTGATCCATCTCGTCGTAAATCACCTTCTCAACCGCAGGCACTGAATATGTGCGGCAATCCTTGCCTGGACGCTGAAAAGGATACGCATGGCGCCCTGACGAGAAAGGTTCGTGTCGTTCACGGGCGAACTGTTCGTAGTTGGGGCAATCGGCAGACACGGCTACGATGCTGGCCAGAAGAGGGAGTATGTAGTACATTCTGACGATATTTCCGTCATTTGAAGAGGTTGTTGTTATGCAAACATTTTGGTGTTTCGTGGTTGATTGTCGTTACCAGAAGGAGCCCGGTTTGAATATGCAGGAACCAATGATGATCATTGACCCCTGACTAAAACTAAATGGAAGGGAGTGGGTGGGGCTGAAGCTGGGGAAGCCTGAAGCGTTGGAGATAAACTTCGTAGGCTAATTGAAATAAGGTGATCCCCTTAATCGGTCCAAAATGGGCATTGTTTTTTTATACAGATTGAGATAGGGATATTAATTGTTTATCTTGGGCAAGTTTGTATAAAGCCGATTTATTCCTACGATTGTATCAATAATTAACTTGTCAAATGTAAGATATTTCAATACATAAGGTAGATCAGGTATTTTTGGGACTTCGGCATTTTCTCGCTCGCCCTCGACTAAGAGACCCAATCACCAGGTAATTAGAACACCACTGATGGCCACGTCCTATACTAAATATTCCAACGCATGTTATCAAGAGTCTATGTAAGTGTATCATTGTAAATCGATAAGAATACTTACGTTTCACTTCGAGATTCACGCTACATCTGTTGGTTAACTCCTCAAAGCCAAGTCTCCGCAACAAGACATTCAGAGTCGCCTATACAATATCATATCCAGATCCCAGTGATTCATGCGTAGAGCTTGTGAATACCGTGAGATATTGCCCTTCTCGTATCACTGTTAGCTTTCGTGTATCTACGTATATAAGAGCTCAGGCTTGTGGTACGACGAATGTGCCTACACACAAGACCACAAGCCGCACAGCAGCACATAATGACATTGCCCAACATGTTTAACACTTCTCTACCTGCTAACTTCTTTATCAAAGAAGACTGTCTCAAGTTAATGCATACATGTTTTAACCGGTACTTCTTCATCTGCCCATACGCTATGGTTTATACATATCCAACTCCTATCCTGGTTGCCTTTGACGGAACTATAGTCCTCTGGGCTCAGAGTACGACTTCATTCGTTGAATGCGTTGATATGACTCACCACCGGATTCATCAAGAGTTGATGGAGTTGGCAGAAAGCGGTGCACGTTGGGTTGAGTACCAATCCATCAGATATGGGTTCTCGAAGTTGGCAGTGATGCCAGAGTGCTCGAACTCAAGATTTCCAGACGAAAACGCTCAAGATTGGGATTGGTCTGATGGTGCATCAGCAATGTGGTGCAACCAGGTAAATTGAGGTGCAAGGAAACCAGCTATACTGCAGCACGTCCTACACGATCAAGTATTAATACGACAACTCATCCGACATCTGTCTGTTAGAATTCCAGGCAACGAAAGGGTTATGATAAAGCTACAATGAACCTCGGGTCTAGGGTAGTCAACCAGTTGAGGCACAGTACCTACATACCTTATTAGTATATAATTCAAAGACAGCCCGCCTACCATTTTGAAAAGAAATGAGTAATACACTAATGCTGAATGAAAGCGTCACGTATTCTCATGCGTAGTCTCGTTATCTAGCTCGCCGGCTTAATCACCCTCCAACGAAAGCCGGACGGTATAACAACAACCAAGCCAAGTACACTCGTTCGAGGGCAAATGAACATTGAATTTTAAATTAAGAAAGTCTCACAACATTGTATAGTAGACCGGAAAAGCAAGCCAATCCCTGTGTAACATTGGTATATCAAGTCATACGCTGGCACACCGGACGACCTCAACACGTGAGTGGGAAATTGCTGCAGACTACCGATGTAGTATATAATACTGATGACGGTGAAGCAAATCCACGCCGAAACAATGCGTAGATAGCCCAGGACCCTGAGCCGCGGCAAAGAACAGCGTTAAGCCGAAAGAAAGCATCGGCCAGAAGCACCCGAATACCGAACGCTTGGGGCATGAAGTTGACGTAATTGTTCGTGGGCCCCGGCATCATGACAAGATAATGCATTCAAAACTTCAAGCACGTATTATAGCCACTGGAGCTTTCTGGGGATGTTCGAACAGGGACACTTTCAGACCTCAGTTCTAAGTGACAGAAATAATTACCTAGACAAGCTTAGGGTAGGCACCGGGGTTATGTACTTTAGGATGATTTAGTCTACAGATTCTTGGACGCATTCGTCAGGTATTGGATGTCATATTTCATCGCGACAGACTCCAAAGGTGAGCTGCCAATTGGTGGTTGTTTAACCTTATAGGCGGCAGTCATCCCCATAATCAATATAGCTCATATGTATCAGATAGTGTCACCCAAAAGCATATGCTGAAACTGACATTCTTCGTTATCACCATCCATCAAGTATGATGGCATTTGCACATGCTAGGAGCCCACTGGATACATCCAACCATTGTATAAGGTACCCCAGGTCCACACCAATGCGGATCAGCCGAGTACCAACCGCGATTTTAGACGTTGAGTGACCGTAGGTAGTTCCATGGCCTCGGTTATCCAAAAAACCGAGAGCCGGTGAGAGCCTTGACAAACCCTAGGTGCTGCAGCTGCAATACTCTACCTATGAGAGAGGAGATGATACTTTGCTGTAAAGAGATTTGTCGAGACAGAGAATCCCACCTCCCACTCTCTGATAGATCTGGTATCTAACTACCAAGGTAGAGGCCCGAGGATAATTAACGAGCCGAAAAAGGAGCCCCAAGCTCTAAAGAGATACCCGCCAAAAGAGCCAATTACCATCCAGTTAATTGTCAAAAAGAAGCCTCTCTTGGATCCAAAAGCGGTAATAGCCACCCCGGCGATCGTGCCTTCCCCACTATCGGCCCTCTCTACTCGCACCACGAAAGAAAGAAAGAAAGAGTCAACGACGGCAGAAAGTTGCTTAGTTGCCGCCGGCGCAAGGACATTTCTTCCCTCCTTGAGCTTCTCCAAAAGGAATCCTTTTCCCCTTTGCTTTCCCTCACCTCGAGTCTCACTCACTCATCCATCGCCAATCCTGCTGCCGGTGGCTGGACTTCCAATTCGCCTTCAGCTCTATATCGTCATCATGTCCGCCCCACGACCAGTTTCGCGATGCCTCCAGCGCAGTTCGTGGGTGCTTTCTCGCTCCCAAGTTCGTCCCGTCCGATCTAACCTCTCTATCGCCACAATCTCAGCTACATCCTCTATCACAAGAAGGACGTCCACGACAGTATGGTGTGGCGGAAGAGTTCCAATGGCCTCTCGTGCCTTTAGCACTACCTCTAGACTTCGAGACGATGACCAAGATTTCGACCCCGCGAGCGTCGAGCGAGAGTCCGACCAAGTTGATGTCTGTATTGTAGGAGCTGGTCCTGCTGGACTCAGCGCCGCTATTCGTCTCAAGCAGCTTGCTAACGAAGCTGGAAACGAGGATTTTCGGGTCCTTGTCCTGGAAAAGGCTGGCGACCTCGGCGCTCACATCCTCTCTGGAGCTGTGATCCAGCCCACCTCCATCAACGAACTTATCCCTGACTGGCTCGACGAGGACAATCCCAATCGTTTCGAACATGCCACTCCTGCTGGCACCGACCGTATGCGATTCCTCACCAAGAACTCTGCTATACCCATTCCAGCGCCTCCTCAAATGACCAACCATGGAAATTACATTGTTAGCTTGAATCAATTCGTAAAATGGCTTGGAGAGCGGGCTGAAGAGATTGGTGTTGAGGTTTACCCTGGTTTCGCTGCCTCTGAGGTCGTTTATGCTTCAGATGGTTCAGTTAAGGGTGTCGCCACCAACGACCTTGGGGTTGGTCGTGATGGCAAGCCTAAGGAAACGTTTGAGCGAGGCATGGAGTTTCATGCGAGAGTGACCATGTTTGGCGAGGGATGTCATGGAAGCCTGAGCAAGCAGGTTATCAACAAATTTGATCTGCGCAGGGACAGCCAGCATCAAACTTACGGCCTTGGTGTCAAAGAGGTCTGGGAGATTGATCCTGCCAAGTTTGAAAAGGGTCTAGTTGTGCATTCAATGGGTTACCCGCTACCCAAAGATGTGTACGGCGGCTCTTTCATGTACCACTTTGGCGAGAATCTTGTTCAGATTGGTCTCGTCGTCTCACTTGATTACTCGAACCCTTGGATGTCCCCTTACCAGGAGTTCCAGAAGCTGAAGCGGCATCCCTTGTTCCGTGATGTCCTCGAGGGCGGCAAGTGCATCTCGTATGGTGCTCGAGCTCTTATTGAGGGTGGTTTCCAGTCTATTCCCAAGGTCGCTTTCCCAGGCGGTGCGCTCATTGGTGACTCGGCTGGCTTTGTCAACGTTCCAAAGGTCAAGGGCACTCACAATGCCATGAAGTCAGGCATGCTTGCCGCCGAGGCAGCATGGACTGCTATTAGCGAAGAGGCCGACGAAGGCACAGTATTTTTGTACGACTACGAGAACAAGTTGAGAGATTCTCCCATCTGGAAGGAACTCAAGGAGGTGCGCAACATGCGACCATCTTTCCACACTCCTCTCGGCCTTTATGGCGGTATTGTGTACTCTGGCCTCGAGGCCTATGTCTTCAAGGGTCGTGTTCCTTGGACACTTAAACATAAGACTCCCGACCACGCTGCTACCCTTCCTGCCGATAAGGTCCCCAAGATCGAGTACGAGAAGCCTGATGGCAAGCTCACTTTTGATATCTTGACAAGTGTTTCTCGAACAGGAACCAACCATGAGGAGGACCAACCCGTTCACTTACAGGTCAAGGACTGGGATGCTCATACCGAGTCAACATACCCTCCTTTCAAGGGTCTTGAGAACCGATTCTGCCCAGCTGGCGTTTACGAGTACGTTGAGGACGAGTCAAAGCCTCACGGCGTGCGCTTCCAAATTAATGCACAGAAGTAAGTCCCAAAGCTTTTGCTACAGCTTTCTTAAGTTGAGAACCGGCTCTGACAACACAACAGCTGCATCCACTGCAAGACATGTGATATCAAGGCTCCTCACCAGGACATCAACTGGCAGGTGCCCCAAGGAGGTGAAGGTCCTAAATACTACATGACCTAGGGAAACCAAATATTTGCTCTCTTGGAAGTAACACTTTTTACGTTATGTTTTCTGTACGATACCTTGTTTATATACCTTGATGCATCATTGGCGCATTGGGTACAGTCAATTGCTATGAAGGCCGAGAGTAAGAGATGGGAAGGTTTGACATTTGGAGCATATTGGAGTCAAGGTACAAATGCAAAAATATGACGTTTTGGTACGGAGTGAAGATCTAGACGATAACATGGGCAGGCGACTGAAAGTATGCTGAAATAGCACAGAGGTGCTTGTTCTTTAGCTAGAAGCAATCGAGATGCTGTCGTTGCGGAGGAGGTCACTTGAGCCGCATGCACTTGAGCTTATCAGCATGTGAACAAAGAGGAATGGCGAGAGCCTAGAGCGTCCCATGTGGAGAGCCTAGTCCTTGCGGATTCCGCGGCTACGTCTCTTGACACATGCGGATATTTCTTTGAATAACAACATGACAATTCCAATCGCCAGACGATTAATAAATCACATATGTGAGGCAATAGGCCAATAACGAAGTATCCAAGCCATTCAAGTGTCATGACAAAGGGATCAAGGCTTATCTATTCTGTGATCCAGTTGAGGACTGAATAGAGATAGCTTTGCGCCCCACAAAAGAAGAGCAATCTTGTTAGCAAACTTTGAAGTGTGGAGTCGGTTCGTGCCCCTCGGGGAGCAAGAAAACACCGGACCTTAATATAGGGTGTAAAAATAAACTTAGCAAAGAGCCTCCTAAGCTTAGGCTAGATTTACCTAAATATTTTTTATTACTTAGGGTCAAGGGTCTGTATTTTCTTTCCTCCCCTAGGTGCCCCAGCCAAATTTGCCCATGGATCAAGAGGCTAGCGAGACATGGCGGATCCTGGTAGAACCATGAAGAAGATCAAATGAGGCTGGTTGGTTCCTCTGAGCCTTGAGGATGAACAGTCTGTGGAGTTGCTGTCCAAACCCGGGCTAGGACTATGATAAGTCGTGGGACCAGGAAATTGTTAGTGAGGTACTTGTGTCAGCAAGCCCCCGGTAATTTAACGCGTTCTCGTAAGAGGCAACCATACTTGGCGATCCTTGACAATCAAAATTTTCGTGTCACCACTTGGTGTCAAATTGACGGTGGCATCCTGGAACGTGTCCTCAATGCAGACCGGGGTTCCCAAGAGTCACGACATGCAGGCTTCCAAAGTCTAGCCCAGATGTCGGGAGCCATGCATCACTCTACACTCAGTCTCGCATGACAAGAAAACGGTGCAAAAGCTGGTGGACGCAACGTGATAAATACAGAATGCATCAGTGTGCAAGAGTGAACAATCATGACGACTGCATCATTTATAGCGGTTGCCAGCAAGTCATTGTACTGAGTACATGATGCAAGAAGCCAGTCAGTGGGCGCACAGATCCAGCCTCCCTGGCATTGCGAAGGGGGGACAGTTTGCTGGCTAACTGCTTCCTGGTTGGCCACAGTTGAATGACTCACAGAGTCAGCGGGCGGTTGGGCTCAATATGAGAGGGCACAAAAAAGGGAAACCCCGGTAACCTGCCTTTTACTTCCTTGTCGCTCGCTGACTGGACACGGGAATGGCAAAATTCGAGAAAATTTTCTGCTGTGCGGAGTGTCCGTTAATCAGGCTTTGTGCAGCCATTCAGTCGCGTGACATGTTGACCGAGCCATATTCTTGTTGCAGGTAATGGATGGGGTGACTTTGCTGATGAGACGCTTGCGAGACGACTATCGCAGTGAAATGAGCGCGATTCAAACGCCCTTGCTCGAGAAGCCGGGGTGACGACGCGCAGTAAAGGAGGGCGCGTGGGCTGAGCAAAAGAGTCAGTGAACTGTGAAGGGGGCAGAGCGTGTTTCAGGGTCCCATCGTGTTGGTGGTTAGGCAAGAGTCGGTGGTTGGGTTGTGTTGGAAGAAAAAAGTCCCACGGGGGGCGAGTAAAGGGTTTGACAGGGCGGAGCATGCCTAGAACCAGAGTTAGTGGTGCCCGCTCCGATAAGGAAGCGACGGGGATACGCGACTGCGATTGGGGCAACAGAGGCGATCTTGGTGCGCCAACGAGCGAGAGCAATCAGAGTCAGACGCTGATGAGAGGTGGGAGGAGTCAATCTGAATGAGTGGAAAGCCTAAAAAGCAACCAACCGCGCCAGCACGCCTAGTCGGACTAGCCCCCTGGTCCATAATTCCAGTCCGTATCCGAGGTCCACAGGCCTGCGAGTCTCCATGGATAGGCGCTGTGACGCTGTTGTCGCCGCCGGATTGCGTGCTGATGCCGTCGTGTTATCCGGCTTGAGTCAAGCCAGTCCAGGTCGAGGCAGGCTCTGCTCGTCGATGGGTCTCGGTGCCCGCCTTTGCTGTCTTTCGTGATCGTTCCCGTCGGTATTTGGCATCGTTTTCGTCCATCTCGACTCGGTCGGTACCGGTTCACGTCGTCCTTCGCTCTCGTTTCATTCTATATCGTGTGTTGCCTTACTCATCTTCAGGGTTATCGCCGTCGTTCGTTATCGAAATCGATCCAACATTTCGTAGCTGGTGATTCACTTGCAGATTGCAGTTGTGGGTTGTTGGAGAGGAGGAGGTGAGAGGTGAGAGGCAAGGTGATGGAGGGACAGAAAATAAAGCGCAGGGAAAGGGATGACGACAGCAAAAAACTCGCAGCCAGGAAAGGAGGGAAACTAGTCACGCCAAGCTTTGGAAGAAATAATCCCGATACTTGTGAACGGTTATGAGAAAAAAAGACACGCGATTGTAGTGTATGTTGTGACTTACTGTTGGTTAGTGCTGCTTGGGTGATTTTGTCACTTCAGCTCATCTCACCTAAAGCTTGGGATGTGGCTCGCTTAAATCGTTGCTTACAATATGTATTTCGATCCGCGTACACGTCTTGGCTTCCCTGGGTGTGTTCTCTTGTGACTGAAATAAGAGCAAGCAGCGCTGGCGAGGGTGAGAGCGTGCCACTATTGCCCACATGGACGGCCTGTATTGGGCAGCCTGTTAGTGGCGACCCTAAATCCTAGGGGCTCGCAACTCCAGTGCATCAGAGCGTACAGCGCCTAAGTGCAGAGCAACGGAAGTTTAGGCGCAGGTCAGGTCGTGTTGCTAAGTTAAAACAGATGTACCGATACATGTGTACATGGACTTTGAGTTTGCTATAGCGACACTTCAGGGGCTCAATGCTGAGACTGGGGTGAGTGGGTGGGAAAAAAGGAGATAAAATCAGCGTCGCAAGAGTGTTTGATTGGATCAACTCAGCTTAGTGCGGAGACTAGCGCACGCCAAGCCTGCCAGCGTCGACGCCACAGGTAGTGTTGTTGCCTGGGGTGTCCTGCCTGAGCAGCCTTTGCTCAAAATTATAAAGAGCCAGCCCTCCCCTCGCCCGCCTGTTTCGAAAGACCTGCGCGGAAGTCCCGACTGACGGCCCTACGTACCAACCACTTACGTCCGGCCTCTCTTTTCATTTTTGATCCCCCCCCCACGACGTCACACCCCACATCTACACTTTTCACATCCCAATCTGTGTGGACAATTACCATCTTGTACTATCTCAGTCTGAGCCTTGAATCACCTCAGGCTTTGTCTCTCCTCTTCACTTTGTCACTATCACGACCCTGCTGTTGCAGACGTGATCACACTCTCTAAGTCACAGCCCTTGCGACCAGATTGCAAGAACTGAAAAACGTTGCTTGCCCTCTTCGCTCCTTGCGCGCAATCGACATCGTTGAACCCGACCAAGACCGGAACAAAGCGATACCCGCCGACACCGTCATCGTCACACATCGAGTCGTTGCGCTATTGTAGACAACAATAGAAAGAAAGAAAAAAGAAGCTGTCGTGAAGTGAAAGAAGCTTTTGGTCTTCTAAAACTATAATAACCTGACCGATATATCGAATATCGATTTGGGGAAAAGGCCACTGTCTTTCTACCATCTTCCAAATTGTTCCGCATCGAAGCTTTGAATTCGAAGCTTTGTTTTAAAGAACAAAACTTTGCTGGGCCAGTTTCTTTGTAGGGGACACATTCACTTGTTTCTCTCCCACGATTGGTAGGTGGCCCTTCTGATTCACTGCACAGCCCCGCTACCCCCGCCTATAAAAGGCCTACTTCTCCTCCCTTTTTTCAACTTCACTCTCGCAACACCACAACGGCGCTACACTTGTGTTACCCGTTGCATCTTCACCATCGCATCTACCTTCCAGGGTAGGATGCACGCTCTTTTCATTTGATGCGCGGTGCTAACTTGGGTCCTGTTCTAGATCTGTTCAGCGATTTTTTTTTAAAACCGTTGACACATCTCGATACCGACTCCAATCATGGAAGGCATCCAGACACACCCATCGAATGCGGCGCAAGCCAAGGCGTTCACGGCGCCAGGATCGTTGTCGTTCCCCGGAGCCACCAACGAGCTGACACCCCCGCCCGTCGGCACTGGTGATGCTGCTCAGCGACCTGCCCTCAACGGCCAGCAGGCGGCAAATGGCAATGGGGTGGCACCCGCAACGCCTGTCGCGACGCCTGCTGCCACTCAAGGACCTAGTGGAATTACTCCCACTCTACAGTATGTATCCTCCTGAGTGACCTTTTTATGCTCAGCGAGGCTTATATGGCAAACTTTAAAGGAACATCGTGGCTACAGTGAACTTGGACTGCCGCTTGGACCTCAAGACTATTGCTCTGCATGCTCGTAACGCAGAGTATAACCCTAAGGTACTACAGATCTGGCGTGCATACTGAGTAAGAAACACGTTGCTAACAGAAAAAGCGTTTCGCCGCTGTCATCATGCGAATCCGCGAGCCCAAGACCACCGCTCTGATCTTCGCTTCCGGCAAGATGGTCGTCACTGGTGCCAAGTCTGAGGACGATTCGAAGCTCGCTTCAAGAAAGTACGCTCGTATCATTCAGAAGCTTGGATTTAATGCCAAGTTCACCGACTTCAAGATTCAGAACATCGTCGGCTCTTGCGATATCAAGTTCCCTATCCGACTCGAGGGTTTGGCATCTCGCCATCACAATTTCAGTTCCTATGAACCCGAGCTGTTCCCCGGTCTCATCTACCGCATGATCAAGCCCAAGATCGTGCTTCTCATCTTTGTCAGTGGCAAGATCGTCTTGACCGGTGCCAAGGTCCGAGAGGAAATCTACCAGGCCTTCGAGATGATCTACCCTGTGTTGCAAGGTATGTTTTGCATATTCGTTTACTCTTCTGATCGCATTGATACTAACAACCCTGAACAGATTTCCGCAAAGTCTAAGGTGCCACTTGACTCTCTGTCGTCTTACATCCGACACTACAATGTCACCTTCTCGACGTGTATGATTAGACAACTCGTCATGATACCACGATTGCTTTCATGTTCTCTGGCTTCCGCTTGGTCTTGATGCCCAGGCTGGAGGCCAGGAATTTGCGTTTGTACCATTTTGAATTTCTGCATTGCATTGGCGTTGGCAGGGGCGGTTAGGAAGGGGATTATTTACGAGGGATTTCGGTTCTGGGGAAAAGCAAAGACTACTCATCCCGCGACACATCATAGATTGCTCGCGCCAGTACTGTGGCGCACGCGCTCAGTTGATTTGAGCGCTTATAATATTCCTGAGGGACGCGTTGAGCTGAGAGAGGGTGCTGAGGAAACAAAGTCGAACAGTTGCCCGAGTGAGCCTTTTGAAGGTTCAGTCCAAAAAGCATGAACTTGGTAACGAGTTCGTGAAAACACGGAGAGCAATATCCCAGCATTTGCTGGTGAATTAAGACAATCGTATGGTTGTCTCGAACTTGAACCAACATCTGCGAGATGCATTTCTCCAGAGTACAGTCTTATCTCAGTAGTGAGATATAAATAAAGTTTTAAGTTCTCTCCCAACTTTGCAACCGATTTGACATTTTGTGTGTGTGAAGCTCGCGTGCGCCGATGATGCATGATGATCCACTCACGTACCCAGCCAATAATGGCATTCGCATAGTCAATCGGCAAACTATCCCCGATTCTCGGCAGCGCCAAAGACTTATAAGCCGATTTTTGGGCTCCTTCTAGTGTCGTTCGGGACGCTCTCCTCCTCGGACAACGCCGTGATCGGTGTGGGAACAGGGAAAAGTCTTCGCATCTCATCGGCCCATGTGAACTTTCTTTTGTTGACAGTGGCAGATAGATAGGTAGATAAGTATCGTGCCTCGTAGGAAGCCTTTCTTGTCTTGTCCTCGACCGTCTAGCATCTTTGTCTGTCGCAATGGCTGATGCTCCCTCTTCCATCCTTATCGTTGGCTCTGGAGTCTTCGGGCTTGGCACCGCCTGGGCTTTGGCCAAACGACCACACTACTCCAGCACCTCGATTACTGTCGTCGACGACTGCGCAGGGCAGTTTCCTCCAGAAGATGCTGCCAGTGTAGATTCGTCTCGAATTGTACGAGCCGACTACTCAGACCCTTACTATGCCGCGCTTGCCGCTGAGGCGCAGAAGGAATGGCGAAAGCAGGGTGATGATGAGGTCGGTGGACAGGGACGATATTCCGAGTCGGGCTTTGTCCTCTGCGCGAGCGAGACCCCCAAAGACTTCAAGCTCAAGAAGTCTGGCATGGACTATACCAAGGAGAGCGCCAAAAATGTCGAGTCCATCGCTAAGCAGACTGGTCTGCCCGTGGATAAGATCCAAAAGCTGGAGAGTACCAAGGCTCTCCAAGAGTTCCTCGGCACAGACGGCTATCCCGGAGACTGGGGCTACCTCAATGGCAACTCTGGCTGGGCTGATGCCGGAGAGGGTATGAAGTGGCTCTACAAGCAGGCTCAGGCCACAGGACGTATCCAATTCGTCAACGGCAAGGTGACAGAGCTCGTTACAGGGGGCGACCGAGTCATTGGTGCAAAATTGAGCGACTCAGAGGTTCTCAAGGCTGATGTGGTCATGGTAGCTGCCGGTGCTTGGTCCGGCTCACTCGTTGACCTTCGAGGAAGAACAGAGGCTACTGGCCATGCAGTCGCGTATATGGACATCACACCGGAAGAGCAGAAGCGACTCGACAACTTCCCAGTGGTGTTGAACCTCAGCACCGGCCTCTTCCTCATCCCCCCTCGAAATAACGTCCTCAAGGCCGCCCGCCACACATTCGGGTACATTAACCCGGTCAAGATTAACAACGCTCTTCCTCCTTCGCCCAACGATAATCGGGAACCCTTCCTCGCATCTCAACCCTACACCTCTCGCAATGATTCCTCGAACCCTTTAACCGTCGAGGCCGACAAAGATCTGCGCCGCGCACTCACGGACCTGTGTCCTATACGTGGCCTAGAAACTCGACCATGGAAGGAGGCTCGAATCTGCTGGTATTCCGATACACGAGATGGCGAGTGGCTCATTGACTACCACCCGGGCTGGAAAGGACTCTTTGTTGCAACAGGTGACAGCGGACACGGATTCAAGTTCCTACCCAACTTGGGTGAGAAGATCGTGGATGTTATGCAAGGCCAGGGTGGTAAGCTTGGCGAGAAGTGGCGATGGAGAGAGATCCAGAACGATGGAGTCGGAAGAGAGACGAACGGGGTTTATAACGGCCTCATGACTGAAGACGGTAGCAGAGGTGGACGGCCCTTGGTGCTATGTGATGAGCTCGAGAAGGGCCGGGCGCTTGTTGGAGACACCAAGGCCAAGCTATGATAGAACATCAGAAGGTCTTGGGCGCAAGCCGCATATGGTTTGGATTTAGATGAAGCGTTCGTTTGTAGCATTTCAAGAAATCAAGTTTTGTTTGTCAAGATGGAATGTTTGAGAATGTGAAGAAGCGACATGCATGGTCTGACTTGAAAGGAGGATAAGCTTACAACCACAACACCACTTACAGACGTTGGGTTGATATGGACAACGGGCTAATAAATATCCGACAGGCCATGTTTCAGCAAGGCTGGCTTTAACATGACTTCACATGTCAGGGATGACATTTATTTGGAACAGGGAGAGACAGATTTGAGTTTTATTCTGTAAGGGGGTATAATGAAGGGTTGAGCTAAGGAACGATGATGTTTGATTCTTTGGTTCCACGACTCCATAGGAGAGGAGCTTGTTAGTCACCTCCATGGCCATAGAACTGCTCTTGATCGAGATGGTTTGTCTCTTCTCTCGTGTTCCGAGTTTGTATAGCAAGTTTGTCTCATGTCACGTCGCTCGTAGTCATTGTGCAGTGCTGAGTATTTATGTCGTCTCCGTTTTTATGTCCTTCTGTTCTTGACTGTCTCCTGTGCCACCTTTGCAGTCGCATTGACGATCAACTGGTGCTCATGAGAGTGAACCTTCTCCTTATACTGTTCTAGGTCCTCTCCCTTCCACTCAATTTCCTTGACCAGGATAGGAGTACCCCTGTCTACTTCAGCGATCACGTAGTGGGCCATGATGCCTGATCGTGTTAGTCGACCAGCCTTGAACTCATCATAAGCTCGCTCGATCGCATTGGCCCCGTCAAACTCTCCTGGTAGAGCACTGTGTGGTTTTGTTAATGATTCGGTAATCTTCTAGGACGTAACGCATTATACTCACGGGTGCAAGTTAATGACATTCAGACCAGCTTTCTGGATAGGGTCCAGGAAAGCAGTCGAGAAGACATGCATCCAACCAGCGAGAACAATAAGCTCGGGCTTCTCGTCGGCTGAGAGAATCTTTTCGGCCAGCGCAGCGTCATATTTCCGACGACCTTCAGTCACTTTCTGATCGTCGGTTTCTCCCTTTTCCAAGAAACCGTGTGAGATCAAGTTAAAGTATTGCCAAGGAATGCCTTGTCGCAAGTCAGTATATACACATGAAAGTCGTATGGACTAGCACAACGTATAGGATCTTGTGAGAGGGCTCGTACCAGCTTTCTCGGCTCGGACAGTTGCGTGTGCGTTCCGTCGGTTCACAATGAGAGAAATGATACGACTATTTGGGAGTGAACCAGTAGATATCGCATCAATGAGAGCCTGGAAATTAGAGCCAAAACCAGAGGCCATGACTAGAATTCGGCATGGTGATTGGTCCGCGTTTGACATCTTGAAGGGCAGATACTGAAGTGAACTGAAGATTGTAGTATGCTCCAGTCACCCTCCGAATAATATTCTCCAGCTTCCGTTCAAAACTTTCACCCCTCCAAAGGGTATCACGTGATGCCGATAGCGGCAGACCACACATTGTCGAGAAAATGGCCCAAGACACGCTTAAACAAGATATAATGAAATAATTAGGCTATTTTGAGTATTTTCAGTGCTCATACTCTAGTGTCCCACTTGGTTTTGTTTTAGGGCCGGCTCCTTGTCCATGCTATGGCCTTTGTTCGGACCATTGCAGAGTTGCGACCTGAGGACTTATATTGAAAGCCTCGTTACCTTTGGCTTACATTGATCTTTTCTTGATTCGAAAAGCCACATTCACGAGACTTGTCGCCAAGAAAAGAAATCTCATCGAGCTGAATGTCCCCTTTTGATCATACGTGCTTCAGCCCGAAACTACTGTTAATACGTGCCGAAACTGCAACTCACTCGATATCGAGCCATACGTACCTAGGGTAGTTGACGACGAAATACCGAACTAGGTACGTTATGCCCTATTCAACCTAGCGCACAGTAAGCGACAAGGCTTACAGCGATGAGGCCCACTAGCTAGACCCAGGGAACGCGCTGAGACTATTGCGACAGCTACCTTAGTTAACCAGAACTCCAGCCAACATTGCCCGAATTCAGTCTTTCTTTCAACGGTCTCTATCTCCATGGATACTGGGCATACTTCGCGTACGACAACAGAGATGCGCTGAATCAACAAATCGAAAATAGAAACCGAAAATGTCCTCCGGAAAGGGCGTATCCGAATTCCCAAGCTTGGAAGCCAAGCTGCAAAAACCGACCAAGCAGTCCGCTTTCGAGAAACAAAAAGCAGAAGCTGAAGCCAAGCGACTACGAGAAGAAGCAGAAACCGCTGCGGTATATAATGAATTCGTCAAAAGTTTCGACCGCGATGATGACTACGATGGACACAACGCACCCAGCTCTTCAGCACCTCCACGCCCGCGACATGGATTTGGGGGCCCGCCACCACCCTCAGGACCAGGGAGACGGCATTTTGGAACATCGGGACTGAAGAGCGGACCAGGAAGCTTGGGACCTCCGCCATCCTCGTTCGCGAAAAAGCGGTCTTTCCAGGACTTTGCACGGCCGTCGCGGGATAAGGGAGTCCTGGGCTATGATGAGGGAGCCAGTGGAGGAGGGCCGATCCCAGCAGCGAGAGCTTTCAATACAAGCGATGATGAGGATATGGACGGCGTGACGGATAGGGCAGAAGTGAAGGCTATAGCGAAACCTACACTTCGACTGTCGAATATTCCTCCAGGAACTTCCCCTGCCACGATCAAGGCCCTGATCCCGGGCAATTTGACAGTCGAGAATGTCAAAATCACACCTTCGAGCAGCTCTGCCAACTCGGAAAGAAAGCATGCCGTTTCGATTGTCACATTATCCCAAGAAACACCCGCTAACGAGATCGACGCAGCCGTCAATGCGCTACAGAACCGATACCTTGGTTATGGATATTACCTGTCTCTCCATCGCCATCTTTCATCAGCCGTTGTGAGTTCGGCTGCATTACCGAATATTGGTTCTTCAGCGACATCACATCCCTTTGGTGCGAAGCCTGTTGAACAACCACCAGGACCACAAAACCCGCACGCGCAGCATGGATTCAATAGCAGATTTGCGCCCCCAACGTCTTATGGACCTCCTGGCGCAGGCATTAATCGGTCGGCCCTGTTACATGTGCCGGTCAAACCACCCACTGATGTAAAGATTATCCAACTGATTAGCAAGGTTATCGAGGGAGCTCTTGCGCATGGCCCAGAATTTGAGGCGCTGCTCATGTCACGACCCGAGGTGCAAAGAGAAGAAAAATGGGCATGGATATGGGATGCAAGAAGTCAAGGCGGCATATGGTACCGATGGAGACTATGGGAGGTCATTACGGGTTCACAGCAATCACGACAAAACGGGAAATACGTCCCCCTATTCGATGGTTCGCATGCATGGAGGGCCCCAGAGAAGAACCTCAAGTTTGAGTATACGACCAAGCTGGACGAATTCGTGTCGGACTCAGAGTACAACTCATCGGATGAGGAGGACTTTGAGGATGACAACAAGAGGGAAATCCCAGGTGCGGAATCCGAAAAGGCGTTCCTCAACCCGCTGGAGAAAGCCAAGCTAACACATCTCCTTGCGCGACTACCAACTTCGATGTCGAGGCTAAGAAAGGGCGATGTCGCTAGAGTGACGAGCTTCGCAATTACCCATGCTAGTCGAGGAGTTGACGAGGTCGTGGCGATGATCACATTCAATGTCGAGAAGCCATTTGCTCTTACTGGCGCAAACCCTGACAAGAAGTCTGAGAGCAAAGAATTCCAACCAAGCGCACCCGAGGAGGCGCCAAGTAACGAAGGCCCCGACATCAGTGGTGCTAGTCTGGTGGGATTATATGTCGTTAGTGACATACTGTCGTCTTCGTCGACAAGCGGCGTGCGGCACGCCTGGCGTTTTCGGCAGCTATTCGAGACATCACTGAAAGACCGCAAGACGTTCGAGACACTGGGCCTCATGGCGGAGCGACTCAAGTGGGGACGTCTACGTGCAGAGAAGTGGAAGCGCAGCATTCACCTTGTTCTGAATCTCTGGGAGGGATGGTGCGTCTTCCCTGTTGAGAGCCAGGAACTATTTGTTAAGAGTTTCGAGAATCCACCGTCGCTGGTTGCCGCTGAGAAGGAGGATAGCGAAGAGAAGAAGGGCAAATGGAAGACGGTGGAGGATGGACAATTACGTGCACTACCCGTTTCGACCGTCGAGGAGGAAGAAGAGGATGACGTTCGGGGCGAGGCGATTGATGACGATGATGTTATTGGAGAGCCGATCGAAGAGGACGATATTGAGGGAGAACCTATTGACGAGGATGACATCGAGGGAGAGCCTATTGATGAGGACGATGTGACTGGAGAACCAATGGATGAAGATGAGGCTGTAGGGGATGAGTTGCCACCAGCGGCTACAGATCAACCTACAATGGGCACTGAGAACAAGACCAAAGAGGAACCGTTTCAAGCCGGACAGCCTCGAAGACGGATGCGAGCAGTGGATATGTTTGCAGATTCAGACGATTCGGACAAGAGCGGATAGAGATAGGCGAAGTTCAATGATACCAATTTGTAATGGGATTAGACGTACCGTTCCGTCTGCGAGATGGCGCCATTCAACGGCGTGAGACCTGGGCGGGCCAAAGAGTAGGATGTGATCTCTAGGCTGTGTGCGACCGCTGGGCATTTGAAGATCAGTTGAGTACGATTCAACCTCAAGGCCAGAATGCCAAGGATGTGTAGAGCATGACATGAAACCAGACGCTAGACGAGGATCCCACGGGAGATGAGCCTAGAACAGAGGCACAATGTAACATGGATGTGGAAAAGCACATGCTGATAATGGCAGCATTGTCGTTGGCAGATGAGTTTGTGATGAGCTATGCTACCAAGGAGGGACTGTCGACTTTGTCAAGGCCCAACAAACCATGTTACGTCACAGATATTGATATGGCGGAAAGCAATTCATACGTATGAGGCAAAAATAGTCGACAAGAGAAAGCTGAGCGCTTGAGCTTTATAGTGGTGTTGGTATTGGTGTTGAAGGTGGCCGGCCGGGGCCTTTGAGCCAATGGAAACTTGCTCACTCGGCCGGGTTGGCTGATGGATACGGACACAAGATAGTGGAGAGGGAAGAGAAAAGCGACATGAACGATTGAAATGCGGTAAAGTCGGAGTTTTCACTGTTATTGGGAGGCAATGGACCTTATATTTATATACAAACATGTTTCGTTTTGATTAGAGTCGTTGAATTGCCCAATGTGCTCTTCCGGACGTTGCACGGGAGAGAATCGCCGGGTCTCCGGCTATACAGTGCTCCGTATCGGCGGCGGCTGAATTGGAGGAACGGGCCTGAGCCGGGGGGGAGGGAACATGCTGGGCTTGGCTTGTAGGGAATACTGTACGGATAACAACAACGTCATGGAGCACTCTAGAGATCCTGATAATACACTCTACTGCGTTCGTTTTCATATTGAGATGTCCTCGGAACAATTTTTATCTTATCACGGAACCATCTTAGACATGGCATGACTTTCAACGTGTACTATTCCGAGCCGATCTTAGCTGAGCGGGCACCGAAGACCAATATTGATGCGTGCCAGAGCCGAGAGCCCAAGTCTGTCGTTAGCGTGACAGTGATCTTGCCAACCAAGTGCCTTGCTGGGATTAGACACCCTTTGGGCTCTTTAGGGCGTTTCTTGCCCGCTGCAGCCCCCGCATGGTGGGGGGCGCGACGAATATTTGCAGGCAGGTCGTCCGCTGGCTGCTGACAAGGTTGGGTCAGGTCCCTGAATGAATAATGAACCATCTCTCGTCTTGGGTCTAGATCAAGATCCTTCGTTTTGCTTTGTTACATCTTCTTCTTGCACGACAACAACGGCAACGGCAACGATACATGTCATCATTCTTACAACAATTTGGCATTCTATAGCATTCACTTACACTGGCCATAAGCCCCCGTTTTCATCGAGTCCTACCTAACTCAGCACGACACTTTGATATAGTACACAGCCGCCGCGAACTTTGGAAACCCCGTCGGTTTCTGTATCCCGTCGTTTGCGACGCAAATTCCGAGTCCTCGAGTGTCGCCGAGTAAACCACGTCGCGTCTTCCACACACACACTCTCTCATGTCGACTCTTGCGAGACTTGCGCATTTGTAGGCAATTGTTACGGCTGTGAGCCGGCCACCATCTCTCCCACTACCTATCCGTCTTGCTCCACCTCTGTCATCCGTCGCACATACGTTCCCGACGACAGTCTCACCATGCCTCTCATCAATGGAATAAAAATGGCCTGGTACGATTAATCCTGGCACATTTCAACTGCTGTCGGTCTGTTGGTTAGACTTTGCTGACTCTGGACTTGTAGCGAGCCTTGTATTCGTGGTCATCGCTCTACTAAATGTACACACGCAAACGAGCGACTAATGGTACCTGTTAGGAAGCCAGGTAGGCCTCTTAGTACATGCCCTCATCCGGCTTCTCGTCCATGTTCTTGCGGCAGAGTCACGGCTGCGATACCAAAGAAGCAAGCATGCCATTGTGGTCCCAGCAAAGATACCGAATCACCAAAGCCTGAGAACGGTGATAGCACAAGCAGCTCCACGCCCCAGAGCCCTGCTAGCAAAACACCAGGTGCTGGATATCGAGTACAGAAAACGAGTTCGAAGGGCGGAAGTTCTAGCAGAAGAGAATCTGTTGACCCATCGGCCTTTCAGCGTATGGATCCCAAGATGCTCAATATTTTGCCCTCGTTCGAGGACATATCCCAGAAGCCGGTCGCGCCTCTTCCTGACATGTCTACTTATGGGAGTATGGGTATGACACCAGCAGACAGCCCTTTTGGACCCGTCATGTATCCAATGTTCCAACCACAAATACCACCCCCTATGATGAGCACAGGCACATCAAAGGAGACCATAGCTGGCCAGTCCGGTTCAATAACGAGCACGCAAGTTCTAGAACAACCAATTCAGTCTACACCAAAAGCCGGATCTTGCTGCGGAGGACGCAATTCTAATAACATTGCTTCCGTTCCAATTACGATGCCCTCAGTACCGAGTCCACCGAAAGTCAAAGCGAAGGGTTGTTGCTCTTCCAGTAACGACTCCCCCAAACTCAACCAGAAGAACGATAATGTCCCGGCCAACGACATAGCGACGTCCAACAGCATGATGATGTCGCCTTTTCCAACACCCATCATGATGCCCAATGGCATGTACGCCTACTACCCTCAGCCGACTGTGTTCACGTACCCACCTCAGTATGGTTCATACTTGCAGCCTCTTCAGCCGGAGCAATGGAGACAAGTAATGGCCGCGATGACTTTTGCTGGTCAAGGGGGCATGCCTTCACCCTTCGGAATGCCTGGTGCAACACCGTTTCCCGCCCCTACTGCCCCTCAAACTCCCCATTCGGCGACGGGCACTTCTCACCAGTGTAGCTGTGGTGCCTCGTGCGAGTGTGTAGGTTGCGCGGCCCATCCGTATAATGAAGCGACGCAGAACTATGTTCGATCGGCCTGGCAGAGCATGATGGATACCGGTTACACCCATGTGAACGGGCACGGAAATGGTGAAACGCCTACAACAAATGGCCACAGCGTTACCGCAAGCAAGGCTTCTGTACCTCCTCCTATCGGCTCTACTGACGGGACTGTATCGCCAGTCGCCCCACAAACCCCCTCTGAAGCGGCGTCAGGCATTAGCGAAGAGCAAGCACTGTCGGCGAATGATTTCTTCTTTGTTAGTTACCCATTCGGAGACTCTTGTGCTGGTGAGGAGGCAAGCTGTCCGTGCGGAGATGATTGTCAGTGTTTAGGCTGCGTAATTCATGGCAACTCTGAGTCAGCAGTGGAAGCAGAAGGCCAGGTCTAGAAAACACCTCTGATAGTATGAGAGCTTCTTTGATGAAACTTTCAAACTCGCCCATCAAGCGATTCTACGGATGCAAAGAAATCATCACGTAAGGGGGGAAGACGAGGGCAGCGATTTGCTAGTTTGCGGCGATTATACCCATTCAAGTTTTGGAATAGTGAAGAAGGCCACTGGGAGGTTGAAAATAATAGAGAAGCTTCGGCATAGTATGCATATAAATACGATTTACTCCCCTTCACGCTATGGCACATGCTTCTGAGTTGACATTAATCTCATCGTGATGCAATCAATGGAAGGCATTGTTTTAGGTTCTGTAAGCTACTAACTAACGTTAACCTAGGTAGTGTTATTAAAGAAAAGCGGATCGCACTGTGCTCATCCCTTGACCTCAAAATCTCATCTTAAAACACTTTGAACCAGATTCATCTCATCGATGTTCTAATTTTATCACCACAACTTTTGATTGCTTACATTATCGGACTTGCAATACTCAGACATAGTCTCAAAGCGTCGAAATGGACCGCAGTAACCGGGTTAGAGAGAGGTCGCCGCACCGTGACTACAATTATAGGAGAAGCCAGGACCGCGACAACACTTCATATAAAAATACGCGCTCACGATCACGATCACCTGATAACAAACGATCTAAAACATCATCTTATCGACACGATAGACATCACTCTGAGCCTAGTGGCCGTCTCTCGTCTCCCAAACATCATCATCGCCATCATTCATCACACAAATCCCGGGATCATGCAAGTCGCAAGCCTGAAGCTGTGGTTAACCTACCCTTCGAGGCGCGGCCCTTATCAAAAGCCGATCTGCCTTCGTTCAAGCCACTATTTGGTGAATATCTAAGTCTTCAGAAGCAGAAGAATATCACAGAAATGGACGATCATGAAGTCAGAGGGCGATGGAAGAGCTTCATTGGGAAGTGGAACCGAAAGGAGTTGGCAGAAGGATGGTACGACCCTGAGACATTTGCACGAATTGCATCGAATAACCCAGTTGCGCCTCAAGTAAGACGTGCTTCTGTGCATCGGGATGAAGCGCGAGAGCCCATGAACAACAGAGAAGATCGTGAGAGCGAGGATGATGAAGATGATTATGGCCCTCCACTTCCTGGTTCGGATCATACACGGCGGTCTGGACCAGGCATCCCCACACTTCAGGATCTATCATTACGAGCTGAGCTTGCCGAGGAAGACAAGCAAGCGTCTATTGCGGACCTGCGTGAAGCGCGCAAAGCTGATCGGGTTCTGCAGAAAGAGCGTCTCGAAGATTTGGTCCCTCGTGCTGAGGCCGGGACTCGTGAGCGCATGTTGGAGAAGCGAGCAGCAGTGGCGGACAAGATGCGCTCGTTCCGCGACAAGAGCCCTGATGCTATGGAAGTCAAAGACGAGAGAGAACTCATGGGCGACGGAGACTCATTGGATGAGTACAAGAAAGCCAAGGAAAGTGAGCAACGCCGCAAGACGGAGAGGGAAATCCGCAGAGAGGAGATCGAAAGGGCCAAAAGGGAAGAGGTGGAAGAGAAGAAGAGAGCATGGAGGGAAAGGGAAGAAGGGACCGTGAGCATGTTGAGGGAATTGGCACGTCAGCGATTCGGATAGAGGACATGATCACCTATATCCGAATACCTCTCTCTCATTCAAGTCTCGAAGCTATGATGATGACGATGGTGGAAGAACAACTTGGCTATCTATTCTTTTCGGTGGATTTATATGGTAGGTAGATTTACTGAGGGATGTATATTTTGACGCACTGTGGGAGCGCACCAATTGGAAGTTTGGCCCACCCGAATCAAAACTCTTCTTCACGACTTTCAACAACCAGAAGAAGCAAAACTTGGACTCTGATGCTCGGATCTCAGTACAAACTTATCACCGAAACCAGACGCGAGAGCGAGAGCGAGCTAAGAGAACAGTTCCTACTTAGACCACGAAGGATTTAAGCTGCAGCCATAAAATTACACAGAAGTCCTCCAACGGAATCTTACTCCCACACACATTTCAGACTGACTATTGCTCACCCTTGGACCGCACTCTTCACTCGACACAATGTCTGGCGAGGTAGACTATGGATTTGGCGACCTCATGGATGACCCAGAGGATTACTGCCCACCTACGCCCCCTCCTACATCTCAGGTCTTCACTATGCAAAGCGGCAAGCCCATAACACTTCACCTTGTTGGCGCCAGCCCTACTGAAGCTCACCATCTCTGGAACGGCGCCAAGATGATCTCCGACTTCTTCGAGGAGGATCCTTCTCGAGTACGTGAGAAGACGGTTCTGGAGCTTGGTGCCGCTGCTGGTCTGCCCAGTCTTGTCGCTGCTATTCTTGGTGCGCGCAAGGTCGTGGTGACGGATTACCCAGACCCGGATATCGTCAGAATCATGCAGAAGAACATTGATGAATGTGACGAAACGGTTGAGCCTCGTGGCCGAATCGCCAAGACTGTCGACGCTGTGGGCTTTGTCTGGGGCGCTGACCCTATCCCACTGCTTACTCGCCTGAACCCAACTGATGACTCTCACGAGGAGCGGTTCGATGTTCTCATCCTGGCAGATCTTCTATTCCGACACAGCGAGCATGGAAACATGGTCAAGTCCATCAAGGAGACCCTCAAGGTGTCCTGTGAGAGCGTGGCCTATGTGTTCTTCACATCATACCGACCGTGGAAGAAGGAGCTTGATGAGGGATTCTTTGACATTGCGCGCGATGAGGGCTTCGAGGTGGAACAGATTGCTGAACGGAGACTCGACAAGCCACTGTTTGAGAACGACCCTGGTGACTTGGATGTGCAGAAGACTGTCAAGGGATATGCTGTGAGATGGTCTGCCGACAAGTGCAGTTGATCATTACAAGGGCAACGGATAGATAGACGAAACTGACTGGCAATTGGTTAACGAATGACGATTATGACACCAAAGGTTGATACTGTGGATTCTCTTACATATGCACTTGCACTTGTACTGGCACATGCGTAAGAGTACAGTAATGAATATCTGACTACAGAGACTCTTACTCTTACTACTCACGATGCAGTACTCCAATTGCTACGTTACTTGACCTTATGAGGCTCCATCGTAGTAGATGCAACGAGCCGTCGGTAGGTGAGTACGTTCCCCACATCGATTCTTAAAAAGGCTCATCATAGCACAAGAAGAAGCACTTTTGGGGCATACAAAAGGAACTGAGACTCTTTCTGTAAATATCCGCGCCAAGTCTCGCTTCGTTTCGACCTCTATAGCAATCCTTGCCTGTGTTACAGAGCCTTTTGGCCGATGACCTGTCAGCTGCTTGTATCTCCAAGTACCACCTAATTTATAGCTCGCGAGGGGTAGTCAGTCAACTGTAACGGGATTTTTGTCTTATTTTACCGGCGGTCCACAAGCCGCAGAACACCAGACGTCGTTTCCGCGCCGCGCTGCAAGCCGCAATTCGTTCGACGGACCAAAACCCGCATTTTCATATCACATCATGTCCACTTCGCAGTATCTCCAAGATCTCAACAGGGATGGGTTTGTGGTCATAAAGTCAATCGTGAGCAAGGATAAGCTCGATGCTCTCCGTGAGGTCAGCTCAAAGGCCACTCAGCTTGCTCGTCAAGGGCAGTGGCCTTACGGTACAGCCCCTTGACTGTTGCTCTAAATAGACATTTTCCTAATAGTTTGCAGTACGGACTGTAGGAAAACAATTCCCACCATGGGATGCCAGTCAGGCACGTGAGCACGGAATATGGGGTGTCCAACATCTCATGAACCCTGATCTCCCTGGTCATGAGCTATTCACAGAACTGTACTTCTCTGAAGCCATTCTCGGCATTGTGAAGCAGCTGCTGCAATGCCAAGACGAACATCTCGTGATGGAGCTGTTCAACATGCTTGTCAGGCCAGAAAGGGATTTTGAGTTGAGGTGGCATCGTGATGATATCCCCGCTGAGGCTAGCGAGGACGAGGAGATGGAGCGTCTTGGCAAGCATGCCTACCATGCTCAGTATAACTTCGCTCTATGGGATGATGATTCTCTCATTGTTGTGCCTGGCTCGCACAAGCGCGCTAGGACCTCGACTGAGCGAAGCGCAGATCCCTTTGCCAAGTCCCTGCCAGACCAGCTCATCGTCAAGCTGCAGCCCGGCGATATTGTCTTTTATAACAATAATATTCTGCATCGCGGGGAATACGCTAGCAGCAAGGAGCGAATGACACTACACGGCTCTGTTGGCTATGTGCAGGGCAGCTCTCTTCGAGCGAGGAACGTTCTACAGCATGGAATTGGTACCTGGGTTGACAAATGTGCTTTCGAGTCGCTCCCAGAGGAAGATAGGCGCAGGGCCGACGGTATGAGACATCGTCTGCTCCAGCTTGGCAGTGAGAGCGGTCAAGTTGGCTACTCGCTCCAAGGCTGACCCCGAGAGGCTGAGAAAAGCGAGACCGGCGCCAACACTTTTTGATGTCGTTACTTGGATATGTCAATGCACAAGAAGTACGGTACATTCTGTAACAAATTAAAGAAACCAAAAGCAGCAGGTTGACATTGTACATGCATGACCTGGCGAACTATAATTCTCCATCTGATGCTGAGACTCTGCTGACAAAGGGACGCAAGAAACAAAAAACTCAACGTCTTGATTCTCGGAAAAGTTTAGCATAGTTTTGTATGAACTGAGAAGGCTCCTCAGCTAGTGCCATCACCCAGCAGGCACGAGCTTGAACAACGCCCTGATCAGACACAATTCAAAACATTGCCAGTGGTATCACTATCAACAAATATTGATGGTTTCTCACCTCCTTTTCAATGTTACCGGTATTGCACTTCGGCATTGCGATACAACAGCAAAGGAAGCACATCTGAATAACCCTGCCCTGACACGACCGAGGTTAGTTATCACGATATTATCCGGCACAAAGACCGACTTCCCGATAATATCTAAGTTGCGGCTTTCACACCTAGGCTGTTTCTCAACCCCGCATTTGCACCCGAATCGAAGTGGCTGCCACCTCGTGCAAATTGTTTGGGGACCCCGGATTTTGAAAGCTCGGTCAGATCAAGGAGCTCAAAGTGTTGGGCCGACTCGAGTTGATGAGTGGTCCTGGAATGATGTAACTATCATTGTATTCGACGAGTCAGGTACACATATGTCTAAATAGGCTTGGATCTATTCAATAAGTGCCAAGTTAGTATACTGCACCGTAGCCTTATCATCAAACCTTCTTTTCCTGGACTCGGTAACATCCCGGCGGAATGAAAAGGATGGGCTCGGCTCAGACGCGGTGTGTAACGAAGGCAACCCCACGGGGAAATTGTCTATAACGCGGGGGTATAGGCTAGCCAAAGGACAATTCGAGTGTCAGCATCAATCATCTACTCTAGCGGTCTGCACCTACAGGGGGGCAGAGTGCAGACTGACTGACTGACTGAATGCTTGCATGATTGGGGGCACAGGGTGCCCAGGTTATATGGCAGCGTGAGGCCGGTGTCTCCACGAGCTCAAGTTCCGGTGCAGAGACGCCCGGCTGCCCATGCTGACCCCATGAACGACTGACTCCAGTTGAGCTTGATGAGTACTAAGGTAGATGAGGATGGTCATGTCTTCCGAGCCTGGGCCTGGGTGCAAGATCCAAAGTCTAGACTACCCCACACGCACCGACCATCAATCCCCGCACCTCCACAGATCCCAGCATTCGCTTGTCTGATCTCAAAACCTCCACTACCTACCTATCTATTAGTTACTATTAGCAAATACCAAAACCACCTACCGAACCTATACTGTGTATCCGAACTTGGCAAATGTCCCCGGGAGAATTTCTAAAAGGGACAATTAAAGCGCATCCGAGGGGAAGCGAGATCGGTTCCGCTCTCGAGCTCGGCGTTTCTATTGTCTCTAGGCATGCGAGACATGAGCTATTCGAGCTGGTGCTGGCGGACAGGCAGCGCGAGGCTGGTTGACGTTCAACAACCAATGGGGACACGACATGATATTCTTGCCTCAACAAAGTGTGAGAAAAGACACTCAACACGTCGGGTTTAGCAAGGACCCCGGACCTTGACTGTAGGCTGATCACCACATTCTTGGGGGTGTTGTAGACAGCATCATTGCAGCTACGTAAAGGCAGGTCTAGGACGGAAGCGGAGCCGACGGGTGAAGAGAGTTTGGGAAGAGTTGGGAATTTCCTTCTCGCTTGCAATGCAGTTGGATTGTGTTGGTCATTGCGCAATAGGGCGGACAACTTCCTTGGATGCCGGATCTCCAACCGTGTGTCTTGTAGATCTACAAAAGCCCGCACATCAAGATCGGATTTCTGGCGATGGGTTCTGTTACTGTTGGAAATCCTGGTTCTATATTTTTACTGCCACAGGATGCGACCTTTTGTCAGTGAAACAGCAGGACTTTGTTGATGGTATCAATAATTCGATCGTCCCGGTAAAACAGTGTGTTTAGTGAGGGCTGGTCTGGTGTTGCTCAAGTTCCTTTGCTCCGCATCAGCCCTGTCTCCGCTTCCCACCCTGAACTCAGAAGTGATTTTCTTTCCGTAACGTTTTCTCGTAGCGCCTTTCATCTCCAAAGTAACGGCGCGAAAGGCGGTAGTGAGGAGGAAAGCGAGAGTCGCTTTGATTGGATAAGCTACGTTGAAATGCACACGAGCGAGTTGAAGAGGTTGTCGATGCCAGTGGAAAGTAATTTTACGATGTACCGGAGCTGAAGATGAAGAGTCCTGTCACGTGTAAATGAATCCATTCAGATAAGGAAGGCGGCTTGACGAAAATCACACCAAGGCAGATGTATAGTACCTTCCAGTTGTGTAAGGTGAAGGTAAGTGATGCAAGGCAAGGCAAGGTAAGGCAGGTACCTAGCTTACCTAGATCATGAAGCCTCCAGAGCTAGGTAGGTAGGTAGGTAGGTATTAAACATTAGCACTTCCATAGACTATTGGCCGAATCAACTCCGATATCGAGTTATTTCAGTAGAAATTCCTAGGATTTTGTCAAACTAAGCTAGACTCGGAACAAGTCCCCTCCCAAGACAGTTGCCGGACCGACTGATATACTCAATCAGCAGTCAAACTCTTTCAGGGCTGAAATAGACGGTCAACATTGTGTAAGTCGGCGGCGGGAAACGCGATTTTCCGCCGAATTTCGACCTTCAAATTTACAGCGTCGTCATGATATGTGTATCCGCCTAGAAGACAGAAACTGGGCCCCAAACTGACACGGATCTCAACCACCAAGGATAGACCTGCCGTAACCAGATAGCCTGCCTTCAGGTCTGTCAAGGCCCTTACGATTGGCTCGCAAGGGACCTAGAAAATCCTGGTTGCAGGGGTCAGGGTGGACAGGTCCTTTGCCCCAAACCCCCCATGGGGCGAGTGCTCCCCCCGCACCTCACGTATACCGGGCGGTACTTGGACGGTACGTACGTTCGGTTAGGAGCCGTGGAGAGATGGACCTACCTAGCGTTAGAGGTCTGGAGATGGAAAATATTCAGGGCAGTCACTGACTTGGGTCGTTGAACTTTTTCTTCTATCTTCTGTAAACACCTATGTTTATTGTATTTGCGGTTGCACTGGAGATGGTGCCTCCATGATGGCTGAGATGAATCATCCAGCCGTTTGCAACCAGTCGATCCTCCCGATTTCTGTCCCGTTTTAACATGTGCCTGGGCTGTCGATAACCGCCCCTGCTCGCTCGCCTGTGGCTGACAATGATAATCACCTTCAAGACTTCACTTCCACGCCTCACAGCTTCTGACACATGCCCAGGATGGCTTAGCAATACTGAGTGGGTGAGACTTGATTTGGCTGTTCAAGCTGATTTGGCACAGACGAGACGATAGTGAGACTTTTCAGATGGTGATGACGAGGTTCACCAAGCCCTGCGTACGCCTCAACACGCCGTAGCCTTGGCTACCTGCTGAGGCTATTTGAACAAAGACCTGATTGACAGCCTGACTGACTTGAGCTTGGCCCTACCGTTTCCTTTCAAGGTTGTCAATGGTCAGCCAGGAGAAGACGGCAAGACACTCCGTTTATTCCGGGTGTGCGCGCCTATGAACGCAGGGGATTCACCTGAATCACCCATCTATGTCTGCCGCCTCTGTTCGCCAGTACGTAGTGGACGGTACCATCATGATCACCTTTTGAAAGTGCTTTTTATGCCTCGCGGCTGACTTTCCTTTCTTTTTCCTATGCTCTTTGTTTCTCTGCCGCTTCGTGGCTTGCATTTTGGGCAGATTCAGTGGCTCCTTTTAGAGATCCATTCCCACAGATTGATGCTGTCCACTCACACTCCCCACAATGGTTGGCGTTGGGAATAGGGAATAGTGTCGGCTGTCAGTCTGCTCAAGTTCCATTCATTTTACGTACAAGGCAGCCTGCAGCTTGGTATCTATCCCATCTTTTAGTATGGAAAAGGCACGATATATCAATTTCGGTCCAAAATCGCCCGACTCTCAAATCCAGACTCCTGATTCTTACATAGTACAGTCAGGCTTGGCACGATCAGGAACGCTAGGTATGCTAAGCCAAGGTAGACAGCTCCGCCGCACCCAGGGATGTCTTTACAAAGTCCTGCTACAAGTATCTCTTAGTAGCTTATCACCTCCAATTTCCCCGCCCTGGCCCTTGCGCCCGCGCTACGCCGTCATACCCTGTCCGACCTGAAGGTCGCAGCAGCAGCCCGAGGATTTTCCTACACCTATCCTCAAGCGTTATCCGAACCGATACAGCACCTAGGACAGCCTTAGGTGCTATAGTTACGCACAACCCGTACTGCAACTCTCACTTCGGATACGTACCTTGCCACACCATTCCTGCTGGGTTGTCTCCTCTCCCCTCTTCACCCTGTTTCGCCACGTCTTGTCGCTCTTTTCTGCTTTCACGCCCCCTGTTGTCTTGCTCTGGGCGCATCTACGTGGCACCGAATGCTAAAGCTGTCCTACAGCAGGCACAAAACCCAGGCGCTACACCTTACTCAGTGTACTCCGCCCACCGCCGAGTTGAGTCGTCCACCAGGGAACATGATTGTACAGCAAGCTCTTGGTTGACTTGGGTCGAGGTCTTTGCGTATGTCCTCGAGAATCTGGGTTGTACCCAACCCCCAACAAACAAGGAAATGCAGTTGATGATGGTAAACGTCGCTCCAAGACGTAGAGGAGGTACTGAAGGCCATACGAATGCACTATCTCGTCATGAACCCGCATTTACTCCATTTTGGCTGATCCCGGTGCCAGTGCCAGTTCCTCGGGTGTCTCGCCGATGCGATGACTTACACCGTAAACTTGACACACACACCAGCCATTCTGGGTTCTCCATCTTCTCCATGTCCGGGGCAAACCCCCTCGCTTGACGAGCGGTACTTCTCCGTGGTTTTGACGTTTTGCCTAGTTAGTAGACACTTGTTGTTCCCGTTTTCTCCTCTTTCACGTTCACATTATCCGCCGTTCACACTTCCATGGGCAAGTTCCCCGACTGAAAAATTATACATCAATTGATCTGGGCGATGAAGAACGATTTCAACGCTTGAACAGCGCTCGAAAGATTTGAAAGTGATCGACATATGCAATATCCATATCCAAGTCTCGGAGCAGTCTTCCGAGAACATCGCTCAGCATTGCTGCTCACCTTCACACTGCAACCACAATCACAAGTATACCACCACAAGAACGACAAAACTTGATAAGATCTGGAAGGACGGTAAATGTGCAACAAGCACAGCGCAGCACAGTCTAGCACACCAAATCACAACACATACCTACATACCTATCTCTAGGTGTACATAGGCACTCTCAACACCAACAACCCCCAGGACCGACCTTACCTTGGTTATCGGCTTGAGTGGGGGAAACAGCCGAGATATTGTGCAGTATTGGACGGATACAGCACTGACTGAATGTAGTGCACGAGAGGGGAAGCGCTAAAGAGAAAGGGGTGTTTTCGTCTTTTTGAGGCTTGACCTTGTCCACTCCATCTCATCCCATCCAGCTCCTTGGACTTCATTCACTCTCCTTGGCTTAGGCTTGGCCTTGCTCAGGCGTCGTGTATTGTACCCCCAGTCAACTCCTACTGGACTTCGTTT